>NC_043700.1:71508862-71522367 GCF_006229205.1 Suricata suricatta | reverse complement strand
GTGGATGGACCTTGAGGGTGTCATGCTGAGTGAAGTAAGCCAGGCAGAGAAGGACAGAAACCATATGTTTGCACTCATAGGTCTAACAGGAGAACAGGAGAAACCTAATGGAGAGCCGGGGAGGGGAAGAGGGAGAGAGAGTTGGGGAGAGAGAGGGACGCAAAAGTTGAGAGACTATTGAATGCTGAAAATGAACTGAGGGTTGAAGGGGAAGGGGGAGGGGGGAAAAGAGGTGGTGGTGATGTAGGAGGGCAATTATGGGGAAGAACACTGGGTTTTGTATGGAAACCAATTTGACAATAAAATATTAACAAAAATAAAAAAATAAAATATTGCTAAAAAATGCTAAAAAAAAATGACAACCGGTGCTCATCCCCACAAGGGCCCTCCTTAATGCCTGTCACCCATTTAGCCCTTTCCCCAACTTAACACCCTACCAGCAACCCTCAGTTTGTTCTCTGTAGTTAAGACTCTCTCATGGTTTGTCTCCCTCTCTGTTTTATATTATTTTTGCTTCCCTTTCCCTATGTTCATCTGTTGTATTTCTTAAATCCTACATATGAATGAAATCATGTGATACTTGTCTTTCTCTGGCTGACTTCTCTTAGCATAATACACTCTAGTTCCATCCATGTTGTTACTAATGGCAAGATTTCAATCTTTAC
Source organism: Suricata suricatta (assembly GCF_006229205.1). Taxonomy (NCBI): domain Eukaryota; kingdom Metazoa; phylum Chordata; class Mammalia; order Carnivora; family Herpestidae; genus Suricata; species Suricata suricatta. Next base: position 71,521,702 of record NC_043700.1, on the reverse strand, counting down.
TTTATAATTAAATTTGCAAGAGAAGGGGCAACATATTTAAAAATATGTTGTATTTTATCAGTTATCCCCCATTATGTTATTGGTGAGCTCATGATTCTAATAGTAAAATTAAATTTTTTTTAATGTTTTATTTTATTTTTGCGAAAGAGAGAGACAGAGTTTGAGCAGGGGCGAGTCAGAGAAAGAGGGAGACACAGAATCTGAAGCAGGCTCCAGGCTCTGAGCTAGCTGTCAGCACAGAGCCTGCCGTGGGGCTCGAACCCATGAACCGTGAGATCATGACCTGAGCTGAAGTCGGACCCTTAAGTGACTGAGCCACCCAGGCGCCCCATAATAGTAAAAATTTTAAATATCAGGTGCCTAGAAAAATTCTAACCAGAAGCATGCCTGGGTGGCTCAGTTGGATGAGTGTCTGGCTCTTGATTTCGGCTCAGGCCATGGTCCCAGGGTTGTGGCATCGAGCCTGTGTAGAGCCTGCTTGGGCTTCTCTCCCTCTTCCTCTGCCTCACTCCCCAGCTTGCACACATGCTCTCTCTTTCTCTAAAGCAAAAGGATAAAAAAGGAAAGAAAAATTCTAATGAGAGAAGGAGCTTTTTAAATTTTGTTTTTCTCTCCCTTACTCTCCTCAGAAAACTAAAATGTAAGGTTTGTTCAATTAACGAAAACACAAACCCCTGCTTTACTGGAATTTCATTAAAAAAAATTGCTTAGGGTCTGGAAAGAATATCTTTGAAATAGTGTTTCCTATTCCTAGACCTTAGTTTCCTAATTAATGATATTTATTATGCATAAAGAAGTAGAAGGGCGTGGCATGGCATTAAAGCAGGGACTCTGGAGTCTGACTGCCTCATAGGGTTGTTCTGAGGATTAAATGAGTTTATTATTCATGACCAGGAGTTAGAGAAGTATCTGGCACCCTCCTCTTATACAGTAAGTGCTATATAAGTGCTTTCTGTTTTAATTATTGCCATTATATGGCAAAACCATATATTTATGTAATTAAAAAATATTTTTCATTGCCCCCAGTAGAGTTTGAAGCTCTTTTAAAATGTTTTTTTTTTTGAGAGAGAGAGAGAGAGAGAGAGAGAGAGAGAGAGAGAGAGAGAGAGAGATACATACAGCCTGAGAAGGGGAGGGGCAGAGAGAGAAGGAGTCACAGGATCTGAAGACAGGCCTCAGGCTCTGAGCTGTTGGCATAGAGCCTGACACAGGGCTCGAACCCATGAACCATGAGATCATGACCTGAGCCAAAGCCGGAGGCTTAACCAACTGAGCCACCCAGGTGCCCCAAGTTTGAAGCTCTTTTAAAGTGACCAAAAGGGCTATTGTTACAAGTTACAAAGAAGGCTAGAGAGTTCTGGAACTCCTTTTCTGCTCCCAATCCTCTTTCTCTATATGATGACTTTACCTAAATTCTGGGGGCCTTTATTTCCTCGATTGGAAGATGACAGTGGCATGGTGGTGGGTCTCTGATATCTCTTCAGGGCCACAACAGTTCTGTGATCCTTTGATCTGACCTTATGTGTAAACAAGAAGCTTGAGGTTATTTATGTCAATCCATGATCTGGAATGGTAGGATTTTAGAAGTGGAGGATATTTTAGCCACATGGTCCACTCCTTGGGTAGCTCATCCATTCTCTAAGGTTCAAATTAGTGTTTAAAAAAAATTTTTTTTTGTAGATTAGTACCAATCTTTGTTTTTCCTTTTATATCTTTCTTGCAAAGCACTTCTTATATACCATGTAATGTATTTACTGTGTTTATTGTTTGTCTCTATTGTCCTGCTTGAATATAAGTTTCACAAAGGCAGGAATCTTTATCTTTTTTTGTTCAAGTGTCGGCACATTGTAGGTGCCATGTAGCGGCTCAATATATGTTCTTGGGCAAATGAATGAATCTTCAGGTGCCTAGTGGACATGTTTATTAATAGATCACCTCTGATTCTCTTCTAAAGCAACTCCCTTTCATGACTTTGCACCAGTGACACTACTTTCATGTTACTACGAGCAAAGTCCTAGAGGAGTTGGCAACCACACCTTAGAGCAGTTTTCTCTAGGGGATTTAGGCAGTCACTGGCATCAAAGGTCTTGGAACAGAAATAATGACAGTATATTGTCCCATGGGTTTGGTGGGCCCGAATCTTCCCAAACAGCCTTTTTTTTTTTTTTAAGTTTATTTAATTTGAGACAGAGACAGTGAGTGGGGGAGAGGCAGAGACAGAGGGTGAGAGAATCCCAATGATGTTGGGGTGTGCCATTGCAGAGCCCCACTTTGGGCTCGAACTCGGAACAGTGAGATTGTGGCCTAAACTGAAACTCAAGAGTCAGTAGCTTAACCAACTGAGCTGCCCAGGCGCCCTTCTCTTCTTTGTAATAACCTTTTTGAGGGAAAAGGCTAAAATAGTAATGAATTTATGAGGGAATGAATCACAACTCATAGCTAACACAAAACCTGCTAAGCTGTGGTGCAAAACTGACTTGATGTAAGTGTATTTACTAGCCTGTGATGAAGTTCTCTAGGGTTTCAGAAAGTGCTAAGTTCAAGTTCTTTTTACTTCTTTTGGAGCGGGCATTAAAATGTCCTTTGTAGAAATCAAATGATGGTGGGGCGTCTGGGTGGCTCAGTTGGTTGAGCATCTGACTTTAGCCCACGTCATGATCTCACAGTTCAAGAGTTTGAGTCCCATTTCCAGGCTCTCTGCTGCTAGCGCAGAGCCCGCTTTCGATCCTCTGTCCCCCCCCCCCCTGCCCCTCCCTCCCTCGGGTGTATGCACTTATACACTTTCTCACTCAAAAATAAACATTCTAAAAATATTAAAAAAATGAGATTCAGGGGTGCCTGGGTGGCTCGGTAGGTCAGTGTCCAACTTTAGCTCAGGTCATGATCTTGTGGTTCGTGGGTTCGAGCCTGGCATGGTGCTCTGTGCTGACAGCTCAGACCCTGGAGCCTGCTTTAGATTCTGTGTCTCTCTTTCTTTCTGCCCCTTTCTGACTCACGCTCTGTTTCTCAAAAATGAATAAATGTTAAAAAAAATTTAAAAATCATATTATGGTAATAATATCTGGTAATAATGATGGTAGTAATGGCTTCAAATGAATTACCTTTACTTTGAAAATTAGAAAATTGGCAGTTGTATTGGTGGAATGGGTGTGTGTGTGTGTGTGTGTGTGTGTGTGTGTGTACCTGTATATATATGTATATGTAATTTTAGTGGTTTCTGAAATCAGAAGGTCTGGGAAGGACCAGGCTTGGTGGCTGCTAACCATGTGACCAACACACTGCATCTCTCACCTTCACCCGTGGCCGTGTTGCCCGTGTTCAGCTGCACGGTATTCATTTCTTAGGGTCTTGGATCAGCTTCAGATTCTTACGCTGTGTTTCAACTCTGATTACCCAGGGAATGCGTGAAAGTTACTTTCCAAATAATGCAAAAGGTTTCTGTTCCATTTTCTGAACTTCAAAGAATATTTTTTTCTTGTTCGGTGCATATTAATCTAGACAATGGCATTCTGTGGCCTTTCTAAGTAAATCAGCTTTATTCATGTCATCAAAAGAGGGGGTTTTGCCTGGCTTTTTAATTTTTCAGACTGATTGAAAAACTCTGTGAGGATACAAAAGACGTTAATTTGTTCATTTTCTTTCCAAATCTTGAACCATTTGTTCTCTTGTTCATATAGTAAGCCGAGTTAACCTTCTCCTCCTCTTCCTAACTGTTCCACAGTTTCGAGTTTTCATTGAATACACTGTATGTTTACTCTTGGATTTTGACATTTTAATTATTGGGAGTGTTTGATCACATATAATCTTAATAATGTTCAACAATACCACACAGCTCACATTTTTGTGGGACGCTGACAGAATGACAAGCAGTGGGAGCCAATATTGTGTTGTGCACAGATGACGGGTAAACGGAAGGACAGGGTGTTCCTATGGTAGAACAGACATGATGTGGTATCTCTTGGTTACTGTGCAGTACCAGACAAGAGATACCTGCTGTTTTACTCAGTTTTATTGGTTGCAAAGAATAGCAGCCCACTCAGTTCACTTAAATAAAAACAAAAACTAAAGAACAATTCTTGAAATGTGGGATTTAACAGCCAATCTTAGGGATACCAGTCAACCCATTAGGGACTATAGCATGGGGTAAAAAGTCAAGAATCATGGTCACATTGCCTCTCCCTTGTTCTGTCTTTCTCTACATCTATATTCCTGTCTCTCTTTTTTTTTTTTTTAATTAATGTTTATTTTTTGAGAGACAGAGAGACAGAGCCTGAGCAGGGAAGGGGCAGAGATAGAGGGAGACACAAAATCTGAAGCAGGCTCCAGGCTATCAGCACAGAGCCCGACATGGGGCTTGAACCTGTGAACTGTGGGATCATGACCTGAGTCGAAGTCAGACGCTTAACCAACTGAGCCACCCAGGTGCCCCTCTATTCCCTTCTCTTTGACATGGGCCAACATATTTATACCTGCTAGCACTGACATGACCTTTGGTTTTAGGCTCATGTTAGAGCCTGTATTTTTTCCTAAGTCAGAATATCAAAAGGAGCACTTGGATTGGTTTAGTTCTGCCAATGGATCTATATCTCCTGAATCAGTAGCCACCCTGGGTTTAGTGACCTATTGGGGTTGAGCTAGGGAAGACTTAACACAGTACGGATTGGGCAGGTTTTATTTGGATACTGCATCTCCTGCTTTGGTTCTTTGTTTCCAGTCTTTTCTATTTTTCATAGTCTTTTCATTACACATTTTGAGAGAGTTCCTTATTTTTATCTTCAGTAGTTTCACTGAATTCTCATTTTGGTAATCACATCAAAATTATTTAAAAAGTTCTTTTTTATTGTCCAATCATTTTGTTTTCATTTTGTCTCATTCTTGTTTAATGGCTGTAGTATCTTCTTGGAATCTTTGAGTTACATTAGAGTGATTTCCTTTAAAAGTACTCTTCTTTTTTTCTGAATTAACTGTTTTTTCTTCATGTCAGGTTCCCCCTGCAACCCCATGTTACTGATTTTCCCTGTAGGCTTGTTTACCTTTTCATAATTTTTAAAAATGTTTGTTTATTTTTGAGGGAAAGACAGAGTGAGCGTGGGGGAGGGGCAGAGAGAGAGGGAGACAGAATCTGAAGCAGGCTCCTGGCTCTGAGCTGTCAGCAAAGCCTGCTGCAGGGCATGAACTCATGAACCACGAGATCATGACCTGAGTTGAAGTCAGATGTTTGACCTATTGAGCCACCCAGGTGCCCCTGCCTTTGCATGATTAAAGAATGAAAAACTGTGAGAGTTTGCTCTACTGTTTAAAAAGATCTTCCCTCCAGCTGTACTGTTCCCCTAAGTAGCAATTCTAAACAGATTTGTGGGGAGGCAGGGCCGGGAGAGGCTGAGTAGTCACCTGGCAGCTTTTCTTCTTCTCCAAATGCCCAAGTGATGAGGCTTTATTCCGAGGGGACCAAAATTCACATCGGAAGCCTTCCTGAGGCTTCTCTCACTCCCTACTGTCACAATTGGTTCTGTTCTTTTAGAGATGAACCCCAGATGTTTTGTCTGTCATGATACTTAGTCACGCTGCCTGGAGGCTCTGTGAGAGGCTGAGGGAAGTGGGGATGGTCACTCGAACTGTCATCGCGTTGTCCCCTTATTTCCTGCTCTGTGTCAGTCTCCTCCCTCCGTGATACCTGTTGTGTCTGAGCCCGGAGTCTCCCTGGGATTCTGTGGAGCAGATTGTCTCCGTGGTGGTCTTTGGGTAGCTGCTTGCTGCTCAGGCTCCATCTGTCAGCACATTCCCTTTTCCTGTTCTCTAGGCTGTGTTGAAATCTATGGTCCATTTGGAGTTCTCTCTCAGCACACTTTTTTTAATCTCCTGAAATGCTTCCGTTTGCTGTTGTTGTTGTTTTTGTTTTGGAAGCTTCACTTCATTAGGAATTCAGGAGAGGCACCCAACTGTTTTGACACTGAAACATTATCAGGTTATTTAAAAAAAATTGCATTTGGTGTTTGGGTTCTTTTACTTTTTAAAATGATATCTATATATATATATACACACACACACACATACAAAAGAGTATATATCAATGTATGTATGATTTAAATAAAAATAATAAAATGAATACTGGTGCTTACTAGATAGCTTGAAAAATGGAATATTATTTTTTCAGTACATGTGAAACTCTTCTCCATCTCTTCTGCTTACTGTAGAAACTAACCATTATTTAATTTTTAGCCATTCTCTTGCCTTTTTTTTTTAAGGATTTGCCCTGGGGGCATCTGGGTGGCTCAGTTGGTTAAGTGTCTGAGTTCGGCTTAGATCATGTGATCTCCCTGTTCCTGAGTTCATGCCCCACATCAGGCTCCGTGCCTACAGCTCAGAGCCTGGAGCCAGCTTTGGATTCTGTGTCTCCCTTTCTCTCTGCCCCTCCCCCACTCACATTCTGTCTCTCTCTTTCAAAAACAAACATTAAAAAATTTAAAAAATAAAAGGACTTGCCATATGTGTATTTATCTCTAAACAATATATTGTTTAATCTTAGCTGCTTTTACTCTTTGTATACATGCAATCCTGTAACATGCATTCTTCTGTACCTTGTCCTTTTATTCAAGATTATATTTTTGAGACTCATCCATATTTATTCACAAAGCTGTATTTTATTTGCTGTATAGAATTGCATCATAGGAATATACCATATTTAATGATCTTTTCTATTACTGAGGGACATTTGTGTCAACTTTTGCAATCATGAGAAAGACTGGTGTGAACATGGTTCCTATTGTATATGTGCTAGAGCTGCTCTAAAGTATAAACCTAGGAGTGGAATTGTTGGGTCATAGAGATGATCCGTGTTTTGTTTTACTAGGTGATGACGACGGTTTGCAGTGGTTTTATAGGATGTAGGACATTGCCTGTGGCTGGACAACATTTGTGTGATCAGATTTCTAAAACATTTTGCCTGTCTGGTAGATGTGAAATTTTACCTTATTGTTTGTTTAAAAAACTGAGATGTAATTTATGTGTCGTATAATTTACATTATTGTGATTTTAATTAACGAGGTTAGAGATGTATTTTCATATGGCTATTAATCTTTTATGCTTTTTCTTCTGTGAAAGTTTGTCTTCTCTCTCTTTTTTTTTTTAAATGTTTATCTACTTTGAGAGAGAGAGAGAGAGAGAGAGAGAGAGAGAGAGAGAGAGGGAATCCCAAGTAGGCTCTGCACTCACAGTACAGAGCCTGATGCAGGATTCAAACTCCTGAACCATGAGATTGTGACCTGGGCCTAAATCAAGAGTTCAGTGCTTAATCCACTGAGCCACCTACGCGCCCTTTTCAGTTAGTCTTCTCTTATGAACTGGTGGGTGTTTCTTCCATAGCTTGGATCCGTAGGTGAGTGTATGCATATCTATAATATGTGATGGGATTTAGTTTTTGGTGGGCAGACCCCATCGTACCAGGAGGAAGAGGCAGTGCTCACGTCCAGTAGTTGGTTTTCTGCCTATATGATTATGGTGTTCTTTCTTTCTCTTTCTGGTTGTGATTCCTCTTGGACAAAATTGAGAAGTAAGTTTTAGAACTTCAAACATTTTGCAGTCATTATGCCTTCTCTCCCAATCTACCTTTATTGTGAAAAATTTTGTCTGACATCAGGTGACTCAGAACGTTTTCTCTGGAATGCGTACTATTGTGGTTGGAGCACGGTGCGTGGGATGCTGGGTGCCAGCGGGTCTGTTTTGGCAGAACCACACCGCAGGCTGGCCAGCGCGGCCAGTAGGGGGTTTCGGCTGTGAATGCTGATCCAGATCTTTAATGTAGAGCCCTGGTATTTTTCTTGACTCTGTGCTTAACACATTTCAGAAATTTTCTGAGATTGAATTGAAAAGTCAGTTGGCTTTATGTAAAAATGATAGCATTAGTTACTGCCCAGTCTTTTCTCTATTTAACAATGTACCCTGAGGTTAACTTTAGGGATATTTTCTCTAACGTGGTGATATTTCTATAAATAAACTTCATAGAATGGTTAAAATGGTAAATTTTATGAGTGTTTCACTATAATGTTAATTAAAAAAACAACAACCCAAGTTTGGGAAAAAAGTTTTGGAAAACTTAGGACACTAACAAAAATGCAAAGATGACATTGAGAAGTAGTGTATTTTTTGAGTGCAGAGGAGTCTTTCAAAAGTTAATTCAGGGGCACTTGGGTGAATGAGTCGGCATCTGACTTCGGCTCAGGTCATGATCTCATGTTCCACGTTGACAGCTCGGAGCCTGGAGTCTGCTTCAGATTGTGTGTCTCCCTCTCTCTCTGCTCATCCCCCATTCATGCTCTTTCTCTCGAAAATAAATAAATATTAAAAAAAATTTTTTTACTTAAAAAAAGTTTAAAAGTTAATTCAAATTACCCATGTATGGTAACTAGCAGTACTGCTTTTAAATAAGCTGCCTATTCTTTGTCGTGGCTGTTCTTTGAAGAAGGTGTACTTTTTTTTTTAATTTTTGAGTTTTTGTAAATTTTGGAATGAGTTTTCAAGGATTGTCTTTTCGTTTCTCTTCTGTTGATCATGCTAGCTGCCACTTTCCCCTTCGCAGCAGGCTTGTGGGCCTTCTTTCACCTCCTTTAGTCACCATCCTTCTCCTTCTGCAGGGCCTTCCCATAGGCTCTTCTTTTCCGCATGTCTACTCCAGTTTTTTTTTTTTTAATGTGGTAAAATATACATGACATTGGCTGAATTCCCTGTCTGTAAATTCACAGGTCAAAGCCCTAACCTCCAGTACCTTGGAATGTGACTGTATTTGGAGGCAGCCCCTTTAAAGAGGTAACAGAGTTAAAATGAGATCATTAGTATGGGTCCTAATCCAGTATGGACCCTGGTAAGAAGAGGGAAATTTGGACACAGTGGCTGAAGGAAAGCCATGTGAAGACACAGGGAGAAGGTGGCCACCAGTATTCCAAGGAGAGAGGCCTCAGAAGGCCCCAGCTGTGCTGACGCCTTGATCTTGCACTTGTAACTTCCAGAAAATAACTTCTGTTGTTTAAGCCACCTTGTCTGTGGAACTTGGTTATGGTAGCCCTAGAGAACTACTATAATGCGTAACACACATTTTACCATTTTAACAATTTAAAGATGTACAGTTCAGTGGCATTAAGTATATACACATTGTTGTGTGACCATCATCACCATCCATCCCAGAAGTTTTGACATCTTTCAAGACTGAAACTCTATACCCCATTCTTTCCCCCATTCCCTAGCAACCACCATGCTGGATTGTATCTCTATGAATTTGACTGCTCTAGGTACCTCATATACATGAAATCCTACAGTATTTATTTTCTTTTGTGACTGATCTATTTCATTGCACATAATATCTCAAGGTTCATGCAATGTTGTAGCATGTATCAGAATTTCCTTCTTTTTAATGACAGAATATGCCATTGTACATATTTTTTAGTTGATTCATCCATTGATGGACATTTGGCTTGCTTCCACTTTTGAGTTCTTGTGAATAATGCTGCTTTCAGTTCTTTTGGGTATATAGTTAGAATTGGGTTTGCTGGATCATAGAGTAATTCTATTAATTAATGCTTACTTTCTTGAGGAAGCTCCATACTGGTTTCCATAGCAGTTGTACCTTTTCACATTCCCACCAGTAGTTCGCAGGGGCTCCAGTTTCTCCACATCCTTGCCAGCACTTCCTATTTTCTGTTTTGTTTTTGTTTTTCTTCTTTTTTGATAGTAGAGATGGTATTACTAGGTATCAAAGCTTTCAGGTATAATGCAGTGCCCTTTTGATTTTGTGGTAGGAAGGTAGTGATAAACTATGGCCTTTTAATTATCACTAGGTTAAATAAAAAAAGTAGATTCTCAAAGGGCTGTGATATGGTATTTATATGCCTCTCGATTTGAGCTTATCACCTTGGAGGCTCACCAGGAAGCACTGGAGTCATGGGTGTGTAAGACTGGCAGCTGTTTTCGTCCTATTTGGGCCAAGAACTTTGCTGCTGTAGGTAACTTCGGGTCTGCGAGTGTAATACAGGACCAGGTATGCCAAAATGCATGCATTTCTCACTGCAAGGCTGCAAAGGCTAGTAAGTTTGTTATCTCCTCTACACCCCCCCCCCCACCGTGGCAAATTTTGATTTGCCTAAGTGTTGACAGCTGTGTTTGCTTAAAACACACACCTAACAATTACAGTCCAGTGGAGAAAATGGAGCAAGTTAGGCAAATTAGAAATCCCAAGCAGAGGTGGTTGTAGAACACAAACCTCAGAGACGTGTTGACACTTTCCTAAAGAGCATTTTTGAAATCATGGAGGAGTTCTATTTGACCATCATTGTTGCATTACTGCTACCAAAAGATTAGAGTCAAAGAGGTTGCGTCAGGAATAACATTTTTTATGTTTATTTTTGAGACACACACACACACACACACACACACACACACACACAGATGGATGGTGGGTGAGGGGCAGAGAGAGAGGGAAACACAGAATCTGAAGCAGGCTCCAGGCTCTGAGCTGTCAGCACCGAGTCCAGTGCAGAGCCTGAACCCATGAACCATGAAACTATGACCTGAGCCAAACTCAGAGGCTTAACCAACCGAGCCACCCAGGCGCCCCAGGAATATTGATAAACGCATCCTTTAGCTTTTATTTGTGTGTAAAAATGGAAAATTTTATGTAGGGTTTATTTTTCTTGTTCACTTGTGTGAATTTCCCTTCACCCCAACAGCAATTTCTGGTGGCTTACAGTATTGAAACAAAAATCATTCTTTCCTGTGGTTTGGGTCAGAGCCACCCAGTCGCATTGGGAGGTCAAATCACAGTCCTATCCACTGCCTCCCCGCTTTGCCGTCCCAAACTCCGGTTTGTATAGATGATAACTTGACTCAGGAGGAGCTCAGTTTAACAATTCCAAATTCACAGTGGCTTCCCAGTACCCAGTAAAATTAATTTTACACACACAACTCCTATTTTTCTTCGCACATATGTACACCCACTGGTTTGAGAATTCACAGTAAATATAATTAAGGCTATTGAAGCCAAAGAATATAAGGATGCTTCCTCTATGATTAGCCCATCTTCAGCGTCGCTGTAATAGTAGCGCTTTGTCTCGGATCCCTGAAAACGCTGCCAGTGCTTCACAGCCTTTGTAAACCGAGATCTCCTCTGCTGTCACCAAAGGCGGCAGGTCGTCCCCCAGGAGGGATCAGCTCCTCTCGCCTCTTACTGTTTGCTGATTGAATTCTCTATGGGATAGTAAAGCTGGATTAGGAGTCCACAGCTAACGTCACAGGATTTTCCATGGGAATAATGCAGGAACTGGAGTGGATTTCATTACTCTCTTGAGATGTGGCACCCCCGGGTCTGTTCCCTTACTTTGGGAGTCAAGGCTGAGGTGGAAAAGCCATTTCTTCCTCCTGTGCTGTGGGTGTTTTTTGAAACCCTTCCCTTCAGTCAGTGGGACCACATCTCAGCCTGTGTTATTACACAGAATACAGTGCTACCTCTAAATTTTTTTTTAATGTTTGTTTATTTTTGAGAGAGAGAGAGTACTAGCAGGGAGGGACAGAGTGAGAGGGAGACAGAATCTGAAGCAGCAAAGTCAGACACTTAACCGACTGAGCCACCCAGGTGCCCCTACAGTACTACCTTTAAAGGCAAATAGGCAGAAGCCTGGGTTTACTGTTAATTAATTGACTGATGAGTTATTTCATTTATGTTTAACAAATAGGTATCGGATGTCTGCTGTGTTGAGAGATCTGTGCTAACCTCTGGAGAGGTCTATAAAATACATGTAAAATGCAGTTCCTGTTGAAAGTAGCCAGGACTGGAAGACAGAAGTGTTGAGCGCTAGGGAATGCATCCATCCAGCTGGCAGCAGAAAGGTACCGAGCACCATGTGGTACAGAGTGTAAATGCTGTGGGACTCTGGGGAGAGAGTTGGTCATTAAACCTCTCAGAAGAGGAGGTGAAGGCAAAGGAAAGGGGTACTGGTGGAGAGCTGCTTTTTGCATACTGACTCTTGGCTCCTTAAGGGACTTGGCCTTGAGGAAATCGATCCTGATCCTCAATAGTAGTTAGGTATAGTATTCTTAAAATAGATAAACAAACACTTTGCATCTGATAAAAAGAAATAATTTTTTTTGTAGAGTAGAAGATTTGGAAAACACATATATTCACAGAAGAAAAATCCCCTGTGATCGATTCCTCCAGAAATAATCATTGTTAACATTGTGGAGAATGCCCTTTTTTCCTTTGTAAATTACTTTAATTTTGTTTACTTTGAATTCTCAGATCAGAGGGTGTGCACATTCCACAGGAGTAAATATGAGTTAGAGTCCTACAAGATCACTGTATTGGTTGTTGTGATGGTCTACCTTTTATTTTGTAGTTATTTTGAAAATTTTTGTAAACCTTGAAAGAAGCCCAAGTCCTTTCAGAGTTGAACAGCCTGGGGATTAGGGAGTACTAGCCACCTGCACAGTCAAGAATCCAGATATAGCTTTTTTTTTTTTTTTAACGTTTATTTATTTTAGAGAGACAGAGCGTGAGCGAGGGAGGGGCAGAGAGAGAGGGAGACAGAATCTGAAGCAGGCTTTAGGCTTGAGCTGTCAGCACAGAGAGCCACGCAGGGTTCGAACTCATGAATGAGAGATCATGACCTGAGCTGAATGTCATTACTACCCAAAGCAATCTACACATTCAGTGCAATCCCCATCAAAATTGCACCAATATTCTTCTCAAAACTAAAACAAACTATCCTCAAATTCATATGGAACCACAAAAGACCCCATTTAGCCAAAGTTATATTGAAGAAGAAAACCAAAATGGGAGGCATCACAATCCCAGACTTT
>NC_043700.1:71336083-71508762 GCF_006229205.1 Suricata suricatta | reverse complement strand
AAAAAAAAAAAACCCCAACCAACTGAGCCACCTGGCGCCCCAGAGATGATCTTATTTTAAAGAGAATGTTTTCAGTGGATAGCCTCTTGGGAATGTTGGAGATAGAGAGTTTTTAATAAAGATAATTATGATTATTTAATTTTATGTTAATAAATTTCTAATATGTTTACAGTCTTATAGTGATTAATTTTTGGTACTTTTGACAGTGTATTTTTTTTCCAGAAATGATATGTATTGTTAAGGTTACTTATTATGCTTTTTATCATTTATGGAAAAGTTAGTAAGAAGAGAAAAATGTTAAATGTCAGGCAGCTTAACTTTTTGATATGTACAAAGCTATCGGTGAATTTAAGACCTTGACTTCTGACAGGTGCATTTGGAATAAGAAATTGCCTGGATAATGGCCTTCTGCATTTAGGGAAGAGCCTGGCTTTTGAAGTATATTTTCTGATCAGCTGGTATTATGTTTGCTCTGTCCATTTTGTTCCAGATCAGCAAAGCTAAGAGTGGGATTCTGTGTTTTAGAAGAACCTCACAAATTCTCCGTGTTTTGGAAGTTGTTACTGACCATAAAACTACAAAGTAGAATTTATTCCTTTTTTCCCACCTGTCACCAATATGCCTTTTGACTGAGGGGAGAGGTCTTAACCTTTTTGGAAATTGGTGGCTCTTTGCTATGGTTTTTAAAAAAGAATTGTTTTTAGTATAATGCTTAGCTACGCTAGTCCTAGAATGTTTTTGTTTAAAAAAATTCCCTGTGCCTCTGAGACGTTTAGTTTGGGGAGACGTGGTGAGGTGTTATCATACGCTTAGGGTCCAGACAGGTGGTATAATGAGATATAAGATTCTAGGGGGCAGTAGTGAGGAGTGTGACAGACTGGAGCATGCTTACCTCTCCAAAGGTGATAAATAAACAAAACTGAAATACATCATGACAGCCAAACACAGTTACAATTTGGCCTGAAGCGTACCAGTTTATGACAGTTATCCCTGTAGTAATAACAACAGTAGAGTCCTAATATAACAAACCTTGCTGACACTTTTTGAGAGCTTACTCTGTGCCAGGCATATGTATTATCTCATTCTGTCTTCACAGTAAAGGTAAATACTATTATTATCCTCATCTTGGAGGTAAACCTGAGACTTAGGTTATTTGCCCATGTCACAGAGATGATAAGGAGCAGAGTCAAATCCAGTTTTGCCTGGCTCTGGATCTTGGGCTTTCTGAGGCTTTGATTTTAAGCCACAGAACTCTGGCTACATTGAGTGGGAAGAAAATTGTCAGTGGTTAAGCTACTCAGAGTTAAGCTACTGGCTTGCACTGTGGCCTTGGGGGAAGCTGCCAGGCCTGGGAGAAGGGGCAGTGTTTGTTTTTGGTCCTAGAAGAAGAGGAAAAAGGAGGATCATGTCTGCTGCCGCGTGTCCAGGCTCTAAGTCTGCACTAGGTGCCCGGGGAGTTGGTTGCCTCGCTAGGGGATGAAGTGTTAGTGGAGGTGGAGAAGATGTGGGTGGGGCTGGAATGTGTGCAGGATATAGGAGTGGAAAATCAGATGAAGTGGAAGTTTGGTAGGAGCTTGTAATGTAGGTCTTGGCAGATCAGAGTAAGGTTCCCTGGGATACTTTGCCCCGTTGGCTTAAAGGTGTATGAGGGAATGGCTAGAGCTGTGGGCTAAAGAGCTAAAATGCAGGGGGTCTGAGATTTCATCCAGGGCTTCCTGTTCCAGTATACTTTAAAACCAAAGGAGGTTTTTGCCCTGGGGGTGGGGCGGGGCAAGGAGAGTGGGGGTGTGGAGGGTTGGGGGGCTGTAGGGGTGGGACAGATTCCTCTGCACTGGTCTCCTGTTTGGTTACCTCACCAGGCCCCCACTTAAGCCTCAGAATGGCTTTTCTGAGGCACAGCCGATCTGAATCAGGATCACTGGCATTTTCTATGATATTCAGTTGAAAGAGTGTAATAAAGTCTCTTGACAAACCTTTGGTTGCTCAGTTAAGCAGCACAATCAAAATATCCGGCTGTCAACATAGCACCTTTAAACAAACAAGTCCCTGACTCCTTGCACATTGAAGCTCTCAAAGACAGAGTGTCCAAGTGACTTTAACTCAAGGAAATGAAAAGTAAAGCCTTAACTGGCAACTTGTGAACATGAACCTTAGCAAACACAGCAGCCTCTGTGAGAGGCCTGTCTGCATAAACTCACAGAGCCCTAAAGAGAATTTAAAAATTACACACACACACACACACACACACACACACACACACAGACATGAAAGGACTGTATATTGACTTTTTCCCCTGAAAAATAGCAGTATGCCACAAAAATATGTAAGAAGGTATGAATGATTAATGGAGTTTGTTTTTCTGCAGTGTGAAGACTTTTAAATAGGTGCAGAAGCAAGAGAAGGCAAACTTAGTTGCAAGATACTTAATCCTGCTAGAAAAGGGGGGGGTGGTGGCAAGCGGGGGTGGGAGCAAAAATAGAGCCTGAGTGGGTCTAGGGAAGCCCTTCTGTTGAATCATGTCCCTGGTTTAAAATGATTGCTTTCTTAGAAGCAACAAGATAAACTGGTCCAGTTTGTTTTTAAGAGTTGGAAGAAAATACGTAAGCAGCTCCTGCCTTTGCAGCGTTTCCATCTGGAATATCATTTAAGAATTTGGCCAGCTCTCAAGTGATTTATGTTTAGTAAACAAGATTATCTTTGGCTTCCTATTGTGCAAGAGCAAATGGTTTGGGGTTTAGTTGCTGCTTTTCAGCCTCTTTTAATTGCTTGTTCAAGGTAATACTGCATTAATCTCCATTATTTATCTCCAGTGTCAGGTTTGAGATTGTAGTTTCTGAAGCAGGAAACCAGAACGGTGGTTGAAGCTAGAATGGCTTCACACATATGAAGGCCCTTGTGGTGGAGCTACTCAAACTATAGCCTTTTCTTAAGATTGGTGGTGGTGGCATGAAGGTGAAGGCAGTGTGACATTCAGGTTTTTTTTTTTTTATATTACAGGATGAATGCTCTTCATTTTATTGACAAACGAAATGAAGGGAATCTCATGTCAACTATTTTGAATGCTTAGGATTTTTCGTGTTTTAAGAATTTACTTTTTCCCCTGCTATCGGAAACCATTTATTTAAAAAATTTATTTTGTTACTTAGTTTTGAGCCATAGACACAGAGCACGAGTGGGGGAGGGGTAGAGAGAGAGGGAGACACTGAATCTGAAATAGGTTCCAGGCTTGGAGCTGTCAGCACAGCGCCCAATGTGGGGCTCAAACTGAGGATGTTGAGATCATGACCTGAGTGGAAGTTGGACGTTCAACCAGCTGAGCCACCCAGATGCTCCTATGGGAAATCATTTTTTATTCAAATTGTGTATGCCTAGCCTAGCCGTAAAATGGCATTTCTTTTTGATGTGTGAGGATATATTCTTGTACTTGTGAATACTGACACAGTTTTTTCAAATGTGTATAAACACTTTAATGTATTAAATTTAAATTGAATAGTTTTTGTAGATCTTCTTCCAATTATTACGTTTAAATATTTGTATGAGAGAGGTTAAGTATTAAATTTTTTTGTAAATGTTTACATATATTTAAGAGAGAAAGAGAAATTCAGCGTGCGAGCTGAGGATGGTTATAGAGGGAGGAAGACACAGAATCTGAAGCAGGCGCCAGGCTCTGAGCTGTCAGCACAGAGTCTGATGCGGGGCTTGAACCCACACAACGTGAGATCATGACCTGAACTGAAGTTGGGAGCTTAACTGAATGAGCCACCTAGGCGCCCTGAGGTGTGAGTATTTTAGCATAGAAATGACCATTTTATTCTGCAAGGCAGAAAAAGAAAACATTCAGTGTATAAAGCTTAGGAAAATTGTGCATTATATATTTCACATTGGTTGCAGATAAAAATAGTTACATCTATTTAGTAAGTACTCTGTTACAGTAATCTCCCCAATACCTCTTCCTAAATCTTGAATTGAAGGTCTCTTCCTAAACTGATATCTTAATATTCTGAGTTTTATGTCTTGCACACAGTGCAAACCAAGCAAAAAATACAATGTATAGAGGTCGCTTTGTCTTTAAGATTTTATCAGCTATTTTGACTCTGATTCTTAAACTGTTCATGATGCCTTGGCAACAAGCCATGTGCTTGTCATTTTATCTCATTAGAATTATATCTAGTCCTGTCAAGAGCAGGTTTACTAGTCTTTTTTAATTGCCTGCTTAAAATTTCACAGTTCCAAAATCAGCAGAATTTAAGATGGTGATATTGTGGGGGCACCTGGGTGGCTACATCGGTTAAGCGTCCTGCTTTGGCTCAGGTCATGATCTCACGGTTCGTGGGTTCGAGCCCGGAGTTGGGCTCTGTGCTGACAGCTCAGAGCCTGGAGCCTGCTTTGGATTTTGTGTCTCCCTCCCTCTCTGACCCCACCCTGCTCGAGCTGTCTCTCAAAAATAAATAAAAAAACATAAAAAAAATTTAAGACGGTGATAGTGTTGACCTTGGTACTCAGAAAATGTATACATTTATTTGGCTAGTATATACAGTTTTTAGGGGTGTATTTTTGCATTTAAATGTGCCACCTATTCTGGGGAACCAGAGGCTAAGTATCAGAGGATTGTAAGTTTGGACATAAACATGAAGATGAGGTGGAATCTGGAGCAAAGAGAGAGGTGTGTGCAGTGGGCTAAACATAATGATAGTATGGAGAGAAAACCGGTTGGAGAGGGAGCCTGCTCGGGGGTTGCAGCAGCAGAACCTACCTATGACAACGAGAAGAGAAAGGGCAGCAGAAAAGGTGAGGTGAAGAGGCTGGCAGCGAGGGCTTTGTTTCCTGAGAAGACCTGTGTTGCTGACTGGAATAAGGCATACCTGCCCCTGTGGGAATTGAGGAGGGCTGGCTTTCCCAGCGGTGGTCAGGTTGACTCTGTTGATGTTGCCCAGGAGAGTCTGAGGTGTGGTGGGTGTGGCACCCCATCTTCCCATTGTGTGGGGACAAGAGAAATGGAAAAAGACTCAGGGGATTGTATTAGTTTCCAGGACTATGTTGGGAGCTGCATGAGTTTGTGTGGCCTTGAAAAGGCAATGGAAGGCATTAGTAGTTGGGACTATGTAATCGACGGGGTAGTCTAGTTGGGTCAAGTTAGAATAGCCTGATAGGCCCATCTCTTTTTCTTGAAATGTTTCTCACCAGGAAGACTTTTGGAATGGGATTTTTTTAATTAAAAATTTTTAATGTTTGTTTATTTTTGAGAGAGAGAGAGAGAGAGAGAGATAAAATCTGAAGCAGACACAGGGCTCAAACCCATGGACTGTACCGAGAGATCATGACTTGAGCTGAAGTTTGACACTTAAGCAACTTAAATTATGTAGGTGCCCCTGGAAATGGGATTTCTGTGTTACGTTATGAGGGTCGACTGACCATGAAGAGCTTTGGATGTACGTCATTAGAATTTTCTCTTCCTCTAGTTCTCTTCCTGGGGTGTACGATGGG
Organism: Suricata suricatta; assembly: GCF_006229205.1. Lineage (NCBI taxonomy): Eukaryota > Metazoa > Chordata > Mammalia > Carnivora > Herpestidae > Suricata > Suricata suricatta. The sequence goes on along the minus strand of NC_043700.1, from coordinate 71,503,278 downwards.
TTCACGCTGTTTCCTGACAGCCTCAATTTCCTGAACATATATTTCATGTTCAGGATCTTTCTTGATTTTCTTTTTCGCTACCAAAACACTCTGGTGTCTCTGGTCTTTTCAGATAACTGGAGCTAATTTGGTAAAAACATTCAGTCTGTTATGTAGGGATAATGTTTGCATTCAAAAGAAGGATCCACAGTGTGTTGACTCGAAGAAATGGTGGCATTTTGGGCATGCCTTTGGGTAAATATTAAGATGGTGATATTACAGTGAAGTCATTAATATGCATATTTTACTCATGGGAATTAAACTAATGCACTTGGCCAAAGGAAAAAAAAGGTCAAGAAATGACAATTGAAATATGATGAGTATAGGTCCCAGAGTAAACATGAGGTGAGAGATAGGAGCCTGCTGTTTTAGAGAGATTTCATTTCCTCTCAGAGAGAGAGCAATTGGGTTTAACCACATGGCCTGTAAAATGCAGGCCAAGTACTTCATCTGGTGTTTACCTGAAGAGGTAATAGTCTTTTCTAGAGGGCAGGAAAAACTGGTTCTCTTGGACTTAGGATTGTACAACATAGTATTGTATTTAAGAGGAATTTCAGGTAGTTTTCAAGGATAGTTTCAAGGGTAGTTGTTTGTAAATGCTGCCTTGAGTTTGACTTTGCACTCTAACCTAGTTCTCTATGCAAGTAGGTATAACTTTACAGTATCGGTTGGCTGAGGGTAGGTCTTTCAGAGCCCCTGTGAGCTCCTTTAGATTTGGGACTATGTAATATTCATCATTGAATATTAGGAGCTCAGGAAACATTTTTGTTGAATGAGATAATGAATTCACAATACCTCTGCCTGATGCGGCTCCACTCCCCACCCCTGTCCTACCATGGTCCCCAGAACAGATACGAATGGGGACATTTTGCCTGCTTTGGTTTAGGAGAGATGAGTTTTATTGAGTGATTTAGACTTTCTGTTGGAATTGGATTGATCTTGGAGATCATGCCTTTTTCTTGCTTCTAGATAATTCTTTTTCCCTGCTTCTAGGTGCTGCCCTAGCCAAAGAAAGTAACAAATGGATCGGTTGAAAATAGGATGAGGTGTGTGTTTGAAGATGTTCTTACTATCTTTCTTTTGAATACTGGACCCACACCTTCCATTCCATTACAGGGCACTCAGGTCATTATAGACAGCTCTGGCATCTCAGAAACAGATGGCTCCTCACTCAGAAGGTTCCATTTCCTCATTTGCCCCTCAAAGGTGATTTTCAACACTGGAATTATGGATGACTTATGTTAAAGCATAATAAAAGAGATGTTGTCCATCTCCCCCAAACCCCTCCCCCGCATCCACCTTTCCTCGTTGTGTCTTTTCAGCTGTGGTCACCTGTGGACTGCAGTGATGATCCTAGTACTTTGTGCATAACTTGCCTGGTGGCTTACAAACATGTATCATAAGGAAAAGTTTGGCCAGTTTAGTAGATGGCTTTCTTGATAATAGGCCTGAGTATGTGGCATCTTGCTCTGTGTCTCAGAGTATCACCATGGTCCTTATTGAAAAGACCCTTACTTGATAGGGCAAGTTTAAGTAAAGGTAATTACTACTGGAGGTTTGTTTTTTTTTTTTAAAGTTTTGATTGATTGATTTTGAGAGCGACAGAGTGAGTAGGGGAGGGGCAGAGAGAAAAGAAGACAGAGCATCCCAAGCATAACACAGGGCTCAGACTCACAAAACTACGAGATCATGACCTGAGGCGAAACCAAGAGTTGGACCCTCAACCAGCTCAGATGCCACTGGAGTTTGGTTTTTTAGGTCCCATTTATGGAAGTTCATATCCTGCCCTCAGTGAGTTGAGAAGCTCCTGTGTGTGACATCCAGACCTTCTTACCAGACACAAATGTGATCCGACTGCTAACCACTCATTCTGATGCTATTTTTAGCATTTTGTCCATTCTCTGGGCCAGTTTGATATTTTTATTTTTATAATATGACAGTCAGCCTTTGATTGTTGTATTTAATAGATTTATAGAAATGGAGGGACTCTTAAAGGTAGTCAAATCCAGTGTTCTTGAAACTTTTCCTTACCATAAAAGGACAGTACAAGCACTAATAAATGTAATTTATGCCACTGTGTAAATCAGAGAAAAACTGAACTTCAGGTTCAGAGAGGCACTGAAATGAGAGGCCAAAAGCCTCTTTCATCTCTCTACTCCCTTCCACTTCAACCCTTGAGGTATACAGATATACCATTTGGTGCTCCGTGGCGTTTAATTTGAAAACCACGCTCTGGAGGTAATGGGTGTTTTGCTGAATATTAAATATTCCTAGCACCAGTTTGCCATTTATTGCTTCCTGAGGGTCTCGTTTTAAAACAACTACTCAGAGTTCTTCCTCTGCAGGAAGTAGTGTGAATTACGTATAGACACTCACCAGTCATCAGGAGGCTTACTGTATGTTGTTCAGTCCCACGGGTAAGAATCTGACTTGAGTGATGGAGTGGTACTGGCTTTCCTATTTGATGACAAGTGTGGCATATGGATGAGACCATGAAGGTGCTTAAAAAGTTGGGATGCCCTGTGTGGGAGAGGCCCTAATTGTGATTCTCAAAGAGGGGTCCCCTGGACTAGCAGCAGCAGCAGCCCCTGTAACTTGCTAGAATGCAGATTTTTGGCCTCTTCCACAGGTCTGCTGAATCAGAAACTTTGAAGATGAAGCCTAGTGGTTCACAAGCTTTCTGGGTGATTCTGCTCTTGGAGCAGTGGTGGTCTGGGGGTCGGCACGGACTGCTGACCCTGTCTTCTATAGCGTTCTTCTTGCTTTGTTGCAGACATTTGATGTCATCTCCGTCTTCTAGGAAGTCTTCAAAACAAATAGCCTAGCTCTGACTTCCAATTAGATTACCACCCCTTGGTAACTTTGTGGAAATTCTGAAGCAGCCGCTAGGTGTGTCTGAACATTATGTGTTTTAGTTGTGAGTAGGAAGCCAGGTTGTTTATGAGAGGAAGTGATCTTCTGCTGCACCGATCAGGGCCTTATTCATCTGGATGCTGCGGAGGCCACTCAGGCACTTCAGCTTCATGTCTCCGATGAGGCTCTGTGGAGGATTCCCAATGCAGCACTTATGAGGAAACGGTCATCTTAGCTGTCTCAGCATTGCAAACCTGTTCCTCTTCCCTTGTGTCTCCCCGATTAAGTAGGCAGTCATTCGGCAGCCAGTAGCTGGGGATTCTGAATGTAAGATCCAAGAATCACCCCTGTTACCAGAAAAAGAATATTTGCTTGTATGTATGAATATGATTTTTTTGTGGGTGGAGGGTCTGTAGTTTTTATCAGATTCTGGAAAGGATCTGTGTCCCCCCTGATATCTCCTCCAAGCTGATTAACTATTGCTTTAGCTGCTTTGGGATAGTAGTTTTAAGAAGTCTTCACAAGATTTGCAGTCCTTTGAGGCGGAAGAGCTTTCAGGGGGATTGGCAGTGTGCTGGTTTAGCCTGCCTGTGGTCTCCTCAAGTGTTCCTATGTACGTTAGGTAGAGCAAGACTGGTTCTTTACTTACAGAATCACGACTTTGTTTTGGAGCAAAAGGGAGGGTGCACACTTGTTGCTATCAACAGCATGCTAATTCTGTAGTTTCAGGTGTAGGTCTTTTAAAAAATACAATCCTCTGAGGTATATAGAACAGGAGGATATTATCGCTGTTTACAGTTGATGACCCTGAGGTTTAGAAAAAAATGTGAAATTATCACTAGGTTTATCTGTCCCCATGGTCTGAATGGATTGGACACTCCCACTGGCTTATGCTCAGGGAGAGAAAGAGAGAATCCCAAGCAGGCTCCGTGTTCAGCACGGAGTGCCCCTATGGCTACTTCTGAATACTCTTGGATGATGCCTAGACTAGTCTCAAAAGTTCAGTGTGGTTAAAAACCTGATTGTTTAACTGCACCTAAAATCGTTATTCTTTAAAGGAAATGGATCATGTGAAAACTGTGGATTTCCCTTTTGCTGTTCCTTATTTTTAAACAAAAATTTTATAGATCTCATGTCCCCACTTCACAGTCGGATATAGGCTGGCCCAAGCCCCTCTTCTTATCTCTTTCACAAAGATCATAGGAAATCCCACCTAATCATATTTTTTTAGCATCTTGGGTCAGGAGAGGGCACGTCATTGGCAGCTGGTAGCATCGCCTCCTTTTCATTAGATTGTTCTTTGGGTTTCAGAGACTAGTGCCCTTGTAACTTATATTACACAGCCTTAAAATTGCACATAAAAGTTTGCTATGGAAGAGTAGCAAATGTAAGATAAATTGAGAAGGTTAAGGGGAAAACTGCTAAGAGCTTCTCATAAGTGAATTCTCATTTTAAAAGCACAGCGATTTCTCCTAGTGACAAATTGAGATTGTGCCTTGCATTTTTAAGTAATGTGTGGTAGGGTAATTCCATTTGTGTTTAAGCTAGAGGTCATTGCCTCCCTTATTCCACTTGTACTTTTTGCTTAATGTAGAAAAAGAAGCTGAATATGTGGACATTTAATTTTATTTTGCCAATGTGTTGTATCTGTGACTCAGTCAGTGATGAGATTGTGGAAGGCTGGCGTATAAAAGGTGTCTGCGTTGAGGGCTTAGGGAAAAAGGAGTATTTGTGCTTTGAAAACTTATAAAGACTCTAGTTCGACTTGAATCACTCTTTCACTTCATGAGGGTCACTGGAAAGGACATCAAGATGTCAGTAATTTCAGTTCCTTGGCATGGGGTGGGTAGAAAAGGCATTAGTAAGTGGTAGTTCTTTCCGTCAAAGTCATAATTGATGATGACCATTTCAGTAGGTGACTCCCTTTTTCTATCAGGAATATGCATACTAATGGCATTTACACTTTCACTTTGAGCAAGTGACTCCGTATTTGTATCACAAATATACATATTAATGTTATTTAGGTCTTTTTTGACACTTAATTTCTGTATTAATTTTTGGGTTTATGTATCTGATTTGTAGAACAGTAGTGAGAGTACAGAGAAGAGGGTTCCTGCCTAGCATTCTTCTTCTTTTTTTTTTTAATATAATTTATTGTCGTGTTAGCTAACATACAGCGTACATGGCTTCGGGAGTAGATGCCCGTGATACATTGTCCTGCCTTGTATTCTTACAATCTATCTAGTGAGATACAGTGATCATGGAAAGCTCTTAATTCTTCCAGTCACTGATGTCAGTAGTAGGCGTTTACTCTGGGTAATTAATAAAAATATTCTCGCCCTCTGCATCTTTCTGTTGAGGTCCTTCGTTTTCCTTCTTTGCATTTTTGGTCCAGGATTTTAATTTGTGGGGCAGAGACAGTGGGTATGATGTTAGCTAATTGCGCCTGATGTGGACCTTGCTTTTCAAAGTCAGAGCTCGATACTGAAGATCCTATTTTTTACTTGAATGAGTCTCCTTGCTGTTTTGAATCAGGGAAATCAACGGGTCCATATGCAGTGGAGATGAAGAGAGATGAGGGGCAGGTGCTAAGTTCAGGCACTCCAGGGCCGTGTTCCAATTAGTCCCCTAACCCATGGTGGTGGACTTGACCTTTCTTGGAAGAAGCAGGATAGATCGAAATACTTGAGGCTAAGAGGGAGCCTGAGGCAAAGCAGGCTTCAAGATTTCCCTGAATTTCCTCTGATCTCAGGTTCTTATAAGAAAAAAGCACCCCCCCAAGCCAGCACTCTGACTGAATCTGTGCTTCCAACAGTGGAGCCTAATGTTACAGAACCTGTTTGCATCTAAATAAAGAAAGTAAATGCGTTTCAACAGCCTGACAGTCACCTGACCCAGAAACCATATAGCTTGATGGGTATTTTGAGGCTGTGTATTCACCTGTCTGGACAGTTAAGGACTCTGGACATGTGTGGGGTTAGGAAATACTTGTGTGATTTTTAAAGGCTTATTGTTTATGGTGAAACATACTATGTTTATGTTAGAGTCCAGTGACGTAGTTTCTGGCTTCACAATAGCTTTGCCTTAATGGCATTTACTGTATGATTTCACTCCTGTGGAATTTAAGAAACAAATGAGCAAAGGAGAGAAGGAGACAAACCATGAAACAGACTCAGCTATATAGGACAAACATGGTTACAGAGTGGGGGTGGGTGAGGGGATGAATTAAACAGGGGACAGGGACGAAGGAGTGCACTTGTGATGAGCACTGGGTATTGCATGGAAATGTTGAATCACTATAATTGTATACCTGAAACTAATATTATTATACATCAACAATACTGGAAATAAAATTGAAAAAAAAAAAGCTTTGCCTTAATAATTACAACAAGCCTTTTCCTTACCAGTTGGCTTTTAATGTGTGTTTGAGGTCATGATCTTTTTGGTATTGCTTTAATAGAGATAAAATTTACATAATATGAATGCCGTGAATATTTTTTGTGAAGAGAATTTAAGAGAGGTTAATTGACTAAACACTTGGTTCATTTATTTGAATTCATTGGCTGATAGGCCAGGCTGATATAAAGCCAGGTCCTTGCCTTTAAGGAGATCACAGCCTCCTAAGGGTATAAAAACATAAACAAATATTAATAGAGGCAGGTGCAAGGTGCCCTGTGGCTGCAAAAGATGTTTACTGTGCTTTGCTTTATGAGCCTGCCTCAGAAAACGGTGGAATCTTTTCGTCTTGCTCTGTTTTTTGTAGCAACTTGTCTCACTTTGTTGTCTTCGTGTTTTCTGTTAGGGATTTCATATTAAGGTTAGAATTTTGTCAGCTATTTCATGCTTCTGAACATTTCTTGCTTCTAAGATTCAAAGAAAGAAATGTGAGTGGTGATGCCCGATATTGCTCTCTTTGTAAGAATTGTAAAGCATGCATTTGCTGTAACTTGCTACAAAATTTGATATAAAGGAGATATTTTTGAATGTTGGAGTGTAAACAGATTCTGCCAAACTTATTTTTCCTGCAAGACTGCAGGCCAGTACACTCCAGATCTGTTTGCTTACTTAAGCCAGTCCTATATTATATATATATTTGCCTTTATTGTATGTTTCAGCCATATCTCCTCCCCAAACCCCAAGCCAAAAGAGTCTACTTCCTGTCTTCTTTGCTTTGAAGTTTCCTGAAACTTTAGATATCTTGTTCTTTTTTTTTTTTTAATTACTAAAAGCCCTTCCATGTCTGCAAATGGTAATAGCAGTGCCTTTTCCTTTTATACTGGTGAATGAGGGATTAAAGTGGGCAATACTTATAAAGATCTCCAGAATTCTTAGAGAAAGGACCAAATAAGATGAAGTAGCATTATGCAAGGTGAATAAATTATTTTCTTACATTAAGCTGAGTTTTATGAAATTAGTGAATTTTTCTCAATGTTAATCTCTCTCTCTTTTTTAATTTAATACTCTGGTTTCTCTTTTTATACTTAATGCTTTTTAGACTTCCTCACTTCCCTTTTCTAAGGCATTTTGAAGTGGCACAATTGTCATTTTTTTCTTTAATTTTATAAAGTATGGTATCTTTTAAAAATTACTTTAAAAATTCTTCCATGCCTCTTCCCTGGCCCATGAAATGTAAAAATTGACTTGAATAGACTTCACTTTAATAGTCTTATTTTATTAAAATCTTGCAACCTGTTGGTCAAGTGTTAGCATATAGTTTTCATAGCTAACTTTTAAACTGTAACCAGGCTTGTATTTTACCTTTCTCTCTGTGAACTGCTGAAAGGGCAGACTTATCTGGTTACACTTTCCAGTTTCACTGAAAGGTCTTTTTCCCCCTTTCACTCTCTTGACAATGGAGAAAGTCAAGGGGACAATCAGCAGCCTGGTTTAAGAGGGCGGAAACGTGTCCATTGCACTGGCATTTGCTTCCTCTGTGGTATGAAAGCTTGTACTTGTGGCCTACAGAGTGACGTCTGCAGAAATGTGAAGGACAGGCGTTTACGCTGGCCTTGACCGAGGTGAGAATTTGAGATGGGAGGTTTGGGCTCCATGGAGGAGGTGATTTGGAACTTGACCAGTCTGTCAATTTTGTTCCCTATCATTGAAGCTGGAGACTACGTGAAGGAGAGGTATAATTTCACAACTCATAATATAGCTCTCAAATCTTTTTCCTTTTGCCTGCTGTATTTTAAGCAGTTGAATACATTTTCCGTAAATTTTACTGCCTTCCATTTATCTTTGAATGGAAGCCAATGAGAGAAATATTTAGGAGGTTATGAGCAACAATAGAATGAACTGTTAGAAAATTCCTTTTGTGGCATTCCTCAAGTGTGTGCTGGTGGAAAAATTACTGTAATTTGATAGTGAAATGTTGGAAAATGATTTTATTTAGTATTTAGAAATAACATCAATGAGCTTTGCTTTTTAAATTCACAGGTTCAAAACATTTAGTTATGCCTCACTAGCTCAATCTTTGCTCATTATGGTTTACATTGATGGAATTAAATGTGACACATCGCAGTGTTGGGCCAGCCCCACAGTTCTAAAATACAGAATTTGATTAAATTCTGAAAAAAAAATTAAAGATACCATTTAATATCAGAAATGGAGATTAGGGAAATTTTGTTTTTACCCTAAAGTTGGTTCAGGAAAGTATCCCACTGATAGAAGAGGGAAAGAGCATGAAGAATACTCAACTGTAAATTGCCTTAAAACCAAAGAAGATTTTTAGACTTTGAAAGAGTGAATAATTTTTCAATACGACGTCCCTGGTATCTGTATTGGCCATAATGCAGCTAGTCTTGGGGGTCGGAGGGGGGTGCAGGTGGTGGGCACCTTCTAGTACCTGCACCTCCCCGTGCTATTAGCAAACACATGTTTAATGGTCTTCAGCCCTGAAGCAGCAAGTTTTACTTTCTGAGTATCCAAGGACATATGTGGATGAAGGTCAGAGCTTCTTGATGCTTGGAATTGTGTGAGGTTCATGGGTATTGAGTGAGTTGCCCTAATAAAATGCCCATAAAGTTTTTTAGGAATTCTCTGGAGGCCATCTTCTGATTCATGGGTTTATCTTGTGCAGGGACCATCTATACTTTTCCTGTGACTTTCAAAGGCATCAATAATTTGTGCTTCAGTGTTGATAAGATTGTATGAGCATTTTCTATGAGCTAAAACCACCTGTCACTTGTTTTGACGGTTAAAGGTAGGGAATTAAAAGTTAGACTTGGGTTTTTGTCTCCTCTTTGCCACTGTGTGATATGTTACATAATCTCTTTAAACTTCAGGTTTTGTGTCTGTAAAATGGGTATTGGTGGGGTATCTGGCTGGCTCTGTCAGTGGAGCATGTGACTCTTGATCTCGGGGTCATAAGTTCCAGCCTCACGCTGGGCAGAGACTACTTAAAAAATGGATATTCATTCAGTTCATTTGTTCATTCATTCTGTGAATGTTTCTATGTGTCAGGGCTGTTCTTGGTGCTGAGGAGTGAGCAGTGAGCAAAGCAGACAAAACCCCTGCTTTTGTGGAGTTTATATTCTACAAGGAGAAATGGGATATAAATTAATAAAAATTAAATATATTTTAGATGGTAACAGTTGCTACAAAGAAAAATAAAACAGGGTTGGGGTAGGATGACATGATTAGAAGGTGATTTCTTTTTGTTTTATGCGGGGTAAATGGGGGAGGGCTTTGTACTGAGGTGACTGGACAGCAGAGACCGACATGGAGAGAGGAATGAAATATGAAGGTGTCTGGAAATCCTGGGGAAGCAAGCCTGCACAGTCCCTGAGGTGAGAGCAAGTGTGGCCTGTTTGGGGAGCAGTGACTCGGGCCGGCACCGAGTGAGGGCCGGAGCAGCCGTGATGGCGGTACCCGCCTGTAGGGTTGCTTAGAAAATGGAGTGGAAAACACATTGAGTATGTATTTTACACACATTAAAAGAGTAGTATATCATAACACATGAGGATTGTTTTAGGCATACAAGAAGCATTCAGTGGTATGAAACCTATTAATGACATCCATTATCTTATTAAATATCAGTAGAAAACATCATATCATTTTTTAATGTTTATTTTTGAGAGAGAGTGGGGGGTGGGCAGGGACAGAGGGAGATACAGAATCTGAAGCAGGCTCCAGGCTCTGAGCTGTCAGCATGGAGCCTGAGGTGGGCCTTGAACCCATGAACCGGAAGATCATGTCCTGAGCTGAGGTTGGACACTTAACGGACTGTGCCACTGACGTGCCCCCAAATCACATCATTTTTATAGAAAAACCATCTGATAGAATTCAGTGTCAATTATCAATCTCAAAGAAACCCTCAAAATAGAGCAGGAAAATATCCTTAGCAAAATAACGTATGCCCATCTCATTTCCAAAACCATCTTAGTCTTAATAGGAAATTTGAGAACATCCCCATGGAAGTCAGGAACAAAATAGGAATGCCCATATTTTATTGTTGATTAATGGTCTTTCAGAATCAAAAGTCAGTGTAGTTGGATAAGAGAAAGAAAAGAAAATTATAAAGATACAAAAACTGGAAAGGTAGTAAATGAATATTATTTGCAAATAATAGGAATATATGACTAGAATACCTAAGAGAATCAAGTGAAAAACTAATTATAAAGATAATGTATAGGGGTGCCTGGGTGGCTCAATTAGTTAATTTTTGACTCTTGATTTTGGCTCAGGTCATGATCTTGCTGGTAGTGAATTTGGGCCCCACCTTGGACTCTGCTGACAGCATGGAGCCTGCTTGGGATTCAGTCTTTCTCTCTGTCTCTTTCTCTCTCTGTCTCTCCCTACCTCCTCTGTATGCATGTGCTTTCTCTCTCTCAAAATAAATAAACTTAAAAAAAGATAATATAAATATTATCCTTGTATATATATGTATATAAATGTGTCTGGATGCCAAGATAATATGTCCACATTTATTATAACTTCCATATATACCAACAATGACTAATTTGAAGATATAGTGGAAGAAAAGATCATTAGCATACAAAACTATAAAATACCTAAGAATAAACTTAAGAAATATGTATGATGTACATGAAGGCAGGCACTTAATGCTCCTGAGGGATGCAAAAAAGATATGAAAAGGCCTGTCATATTCTTGGATAAAAAGATGCTAATTCTCCTTAAATTCATTATGTGTGTTTGATGTAGTTCTGGTGAAAATAACAATAGGATTTTTTGTGTGGGGGTTATTAAACAGGCTTATTCTATGATCACATGGAAAAATAAATTCTCATACAAGGCTATGATAATTGAAACATTGGTATTACCAAATACCATATTTAGTCTATGATAAAGATGGCCTTTCAGATTAGATAGAGTAAGAAGCTCTGTTCAATAAATAGTCAGATAAGCAGGTAGCCTTCTGGGATGAAAAAGTTGTTTAGAACAGTACCTCAAATGTTAAGCCAAAAGCTATATAAGACAGAAATTTAAAAAAAAAAGTTTTAGAAGACAGCTTGAGGAAGCTATTTTATAATGTGGGAGTCCATAGGGCCTAAGTAAGACAGAGAACTGAGAAGCCACCAAAGAGATTGACCAACTTGATCCCACTACCACCCCCACCAAAAACCAAAAACAACAACAACAAACCCCCCCCAAAACAAAAAAACCCCACAAAAACCCCAAAAAACAAAACTAACTGAAAAAAAATCTGCATATGGAAAGTCAGAGAACAATAAAATTGGGGAAAATGTTTACTTTTCACATCAAAAAGTGGGACTGATGTCTCTAATAAAGAGATCCTGCAAACCCATAAGAAAAAGTCCAACTCAGTAGAAACATGGACAAAAGATACAAATAGTCTTTAGGAAGGGAAATAGCAGTGGCTTCTACACATGAGAAGATACTTAATCCATTTATTAAAAGAGACTTGTACGTGGCAACTATGCCAAAGTACCATTTATCTTCATTAAATGGGCAAAGATTTAAAAGGTTTATAATCTACACTGTAGGGGGTATGAATGCAAAACCATGGCCTCTTTAGTGGCTCATTTGGCAAAATCTATCATAGGAAGAATCTTGTAACCTTTGACGGGGAACTTGAGTTCTAGAAATTTATCACTAGATATGAATACATCCTCTGACATATACTGTATATACATATGTACTATGAGTGTATCTTACATGTTCATACATATTACCTGTAAGAGAAAATGATTTATGTACCAGATAATTATTGTAGGAGTGTTTATAATGGTTAAGGATTGGAAAAACTGAAATATTCATCCATGGCAACTGAATAAATACATTGTTACATCTATACACTAGAAAACCAGTGCAGTCATAAAAAATATCCATGGATCTCTTTACGTATTATTGTCTTGGAAAAATTGCCAGTGTATGTCTGATGAAAAATGCAAGGTACAGAACAGTTTATATAATACATTTATCTGTGTTAAAGTGTTTTCCTTGTTTATGAATAGATAGAGCCTCTGGAGAGTGTAATTTGAATATGAAGACACCCCTACCCCTTTTCAAAACAAATTGCACTTAGCACAGTGCTTTGCACTTAGCACTTATTACATGTTGGTGGTGGTTATTTGCATTATAATTACAGGATTCCTTTATCTCATGAGTTAATTTTTAACAATTGGGTCTGGAAGAGGGAGCCCATCTTGCTATAAATGCTGCTTAATGAGGGCCATATTCATGCTGTTCATCAAAAATGCTATATATGCTTCCTGAAGCATGTTTCTCGTAGGATGTCCGTACAGGCTCTGCAAACCAAAGATGTCAAATAAAATTGGGGTACATTGGATTAAAACTAAGCAGGCTTCTCTCTTGCAGGTTTTCTTAATACATATAATGTTCTTTGTGAATATTCAAGAGAGATATTCAGAATGCAGTGTTTTAAATTTATTTGAATGCAGAACTTTAAAACAATAATGGTTACTACTTTTTTTCTTTAAAAAACATCTATTGAGTAGATGTCACATTAGAAAATAGCACTTTAATACTTAGATTTTGTTCACCTTCATTATTCATTTTAATAAATGTGTAGTTTTATTTCTAAGATGTCTGTCATCTCTCTCTGCCTGCTTTTTTCCTCTGTGATATGCTACAACTCATTAATTTGTTTCTTGGTTGATGCCTTCCCAAAGTCCTCCAGATTACACTGGGTTTCCTGGGTAAATAAGAGACTCTATAAAAGTAATGCAAAATCTCAGGGTTTGATTGAATGGAAATTGAAGATTGAAGCTTCATTTGTTTCAACTTTTCCCAAAGCTTTAAAAGTTTTGTGTTTCAGGGGGAGGAATAAAATCAACATAATGGGTAGATGGTTGAAGAATTGTGAGTTTAATTTGGAGAAGATGGCATCACTGTGGGTCAGAAGATAGGGGTTCTCTGTCTTCCCCATTTACCAGATATTTAATCTTGAATAGGTCACTTAGCCTCTTGTGCTTCATTTTTATCACCTGTAAAATTCAGAGATTGGGTTTAGTTCCATCCATTTTAAGGCAGAGTTATTATTAATATGCTTAATGGAATCAGTGAAGATTGTAGGACTATGTAGAATATATTTTGTTCTACCCTACCATTTCCACGTGTGAATATAGTCTATCTCAGGTCAACTCTTTTGAAGAATGAAATTATTCACTAATTAGCTCATAGTCAATTGCATGTATTTGAATGAACTTGTTGAACTTTTTGAGACTTCTGTTTTGATTGATTGATTTAATTACCCTCCAGGAAAGCACTTGATTATAGCACAGGTCAATTAATATAGTGCTGCAGATAAATCCACACCTCCCGTGTAAACCCTCTGCATCTGTTTTACTGATTATAGGGGGAAGTCCATGATGTGGATATTAATTATCCTCCCACCCACCCCTGTCCCCTGTTCATTTGGTGATTTTGCTCTGCTTTTGTGTGCTCCTGCCTGCTGACAGATTTCTGAACTCAGCACAGCAGAGGTCTAAATTCACTGAATTTATGCCATCAAGCAATGAGATTGAAATTTTGTTCCTCTGTTGAAATTAGGGATGTGACCCAGCTATTACACAGAAGAATGTGAGCCTGAATTTGATTTTATTATGTGGAGGTAGAGTGTTTTGTTAGAAGGAGAGCACTTGCCTGAGCAGAGATCTGAGTGTGACTGAATGGTTAAGTGTCCCCCCCTCCCCCAGCCACTTTTAGCAGGAGAAATATTTTGTTTTTAAATGAAATGACAACCAAGAGAATTACCAAGACCCAGTGAATTTTTCTGAGAGTCCTTTCGATTTACTTGAGTTCTGTTTAACCTTGCTTTCCATGTCATTCTGTGCATTACTGTCAAAGGGCTCGGCTTCCTTTGAAGTTCCAAAGTGTTGCTGCTGGCGGAATCACGATGGTAAAATAGAAGTGGTTCTCAGTAAAGCCCTTACTGATACACAACGATGCCTTTTTACTTAAGTAAAAGCATATGTGTGTGAGTGCCTAAAAACGTATAGAGTGTAAGGGGGAGATATATGATATATGATAATGGACACCAAGATGGGAGAAGTATTTCTCATGAATTAGAGATGCCCTTTCATAATTCAAGAGTCACAGAATGAAGAAAGGCTTGAAATCACCTGAAAAGCATCTGGAAGCAATCTGTAATTTTTAAGAGGCAGTAGAAGAGCCTGTATCTCTCCAGTACATAATGATAAAACTGTTCATGTGGGATTATGGAAAAAGTAGCATTCTGTTCCCTTGTAAAACCTCTTGCGATTAAATGCCCGGAGATTTGATTATGAATTACTGCACTGTCCCAGATGCTTAATAAATGATTAATTGATTAGAGTGAAGAAGGGAGATTTGAAGGTACTGAAGATATTTTGGTATTTTTAAGCAAGAAACATTCGACTGAATAAATTTGATTATCAAATTGGCCTTATTCAACTGACTTATGAATTGGGCAGCCTTCTGCCTAGCAACAGAAAGGAGCTTTACAGAGCTGTAGAAGAGGAAAGGGTTTTAAAGGCAGAAAGGGGGCAGAAAATGGCAATTACTAGCAAAGAGTGGGTTGTTTCAGGCAAGGCTGTCACCCTAAGGGAGATGGAAGGGGGTGTATTAGGTAGATTATCTCACTAGTGCTGTTCAGCTAATTCCATGTTCGTTGGTTAAAGGTTACCCTCCTGGGGGAGATGCTGAGGGGATGGAAATGCAATTAGATTAGGTATTAAGTCTTGGTTTGCTGATGTGGGGTTTAGCACAAGTGCCTCCATTTGGAGCCTTCTGTCTCCTTTTTAATGAAATGAATAATTTATTTACGTGTAATATGTTACCTTTTATTTTCCATGCCTCATACTCTTCTTGTCTCTGGGCACCACCACTACTGTGCCCAGTTTTGAGATTTTAGGTCACACTGAGGTCTCCCTTTCCCCTCCCCATTTTTTTGCTTTTGTGAAATATTTGTTACAAAAAAAGGTATTAACATTCCAAGCCTTTGAGGTGTCAGTAGATCAAACACATACACAAAACCTCTGACAGTGACTTCTAGGAAACCAGCTTTTAATATATTGGACTGTTGCAGAAAAATTATTGCATTAACGAGTGGCTCACCCT
Organism: Suricata suricatta; assembly: GCF_006229205.1. Classification (NCBI taxonomy): domain Eukaryota; kingdom Metazoa; phylum Chordata; class Mammalia; order Carnivora; family Herpestidae; genus Suricata; species Suricata suricatta. Next base: position 71,487,843 of record NC_043700.1, on the reverse strand, counting down.
TGTTACACACAGATTTTGGAGTTGTATTTGTTGTACTAGACTCTTGAATTGCTCACTTTAACCTTAGTTGGGAGAATATTCTACCCAATACTTAGAACTATATCGGAACAAATTGCATCTCATTTCTTGCTTTTGCATATGCAGTTGTGATCATATGTAATTACAATATTGCACTGTGCTTTTTCTTCATACGATAAATGGCATTTTCCATTTTATTATGAACTCAAAGTTTTTTGATGGCTGACAAAATTATAGGTAAGTAAATCTTACACAACATAATGTACTTAACTCCTCCCCTGTTATTGGGCATTTAAATGGTTTTCGTGGTTTAAATTTAAGTGTGTGTGTGTATGCACATACACATATATGTATATATATAATTTCATTTTATTTTAATTCCAGTGTAGTTAACATACAGTGTAATAGTTTTAGGTACAATATAGTGAGTCAGCACTTCCAAACCTCACCCTGTGCTCATCACCACAAGTGCACTCCTTAATTCCCATCCCCTGTTTAACCCATCCCCTCACTCACACCCCCTCTGGTTTGTTCTCTGTAGTGAAGGGCCAGATTTAAGTATAGCATGTATTGTTTTCTTACAAGATGCTCTTACCTGGACATTTGTCTAGCTTCCACCTATTTTGGTCTTGAACAGTGGCTTCTCATGATTTTGTTTAGCATTTGCATTAGCTTCTGCCTCTTGTACTCTGTGTTTGAGGCTCGTGGTTTTGCTTTGCTCACATTGTATTTCTCTCAGTAGAATACTTTCCCAGTGTTCCTCTGACTCCTGTATTTCTGGATGCACAGTAAGGACTAAGCCAACCATTTGTGTTGTGAAACTTAGGTTCCCAGTTAGGCCTGATGAGAGGAGATATGTGTGAAAGACCAAAGTAAATGTTGCTTGTGGGCTGGCAAAAAAACTGGAACTTTCAATTGTCAAAGCCAGGGTAGGGTAGAGGCACCAGGGAATATTTTGGGAGTAGTGCACACTTTTAAAAAGTTGATTGTGAAAGTCATTTGTGGCTCTGCCTTTACTATTCTGATTGTGTTGTCATTATCTTGATATGGGGCTTCTGATACATGTGTATGGATTTATTTAGTTTTATGTTTTTTTCCTATTCTGAAAGAAGTATATAGTTACCTAATATCTCTTAGAAATGGAGGAATCCTCTACTTTCTGCTACCCAGCGGGAGTCTTTCATTTTTTTTTAATTTTTTTATTTTTGAGAGAGAGAGAGAGAGAGAGAGAGAGAGAGAGAGAGAGAGAGAGACAGCACGAGCAGGGGAGGGTCAGAGAGAGAGGGAGACACAGAATCCGAAGCAGGCTCCAGGCTCTGAGCTGTCAGCACAGAGCCTGATGCCGGGCTTGAAGCCACGAACTGTGAGATCATGACCTGAGCCGAAGCTGGATGCTTAACCAACTAAGCCACCCAGGCGCCCTGAGTCGTTTTTGGCTAACAGTCAGATGTTTAAGTAAAAATTTACTTTTTGCTTATAATTTTCTGTTTGATAAAGAGAATTCAGATTCTGTGTCTCCGATCTGAGGAGAACCCACTCAGTGCACCACAAATGGTGGGGAGAGGGAGCAGAGAAAAACTAGAGCGTCTTAGGCTGGATTTTTCCAGTTTATTTATGATCGTGGAATATTTTTAATTCCTTTCTATAGATTTCCAAAGTCGTCTTTTGGGAGTTTCCAACAGTACCAAGTTTGGAGAAGTCTTTTCTGCCCCTCTGATAGTGTGAATGAGCAAATACAGCCCAGCACTAGGCTGCCGAAGAGAGCTGTCGCAGGTAATGTATTCTCGTGACTTTTAATAGGAGTTTAGTACTGTTCAGTAACAGGGTTTAAAACAAACCTAATTGAACTTACACATCCCAAGTGAACATTATCTTGTTCAAAACAGTTTGAGAAAGCTATTTTATACTCAAAACAGTACAATTGATTTATGTGGTTTTTGGATCTGCATTGTGATCCTCTTGTAGCATTTTAAAAAATATTTTTAATATTTATTCATTTTTTTGAGAGGCAGAGACAGAGCATGAGAGGGGGAAGGGCAGAGACAGAGGGAGACACAGAATCTGAAGCAGGCTCCAGGCTCTGAGCTAGCTGTCAGCACAGAGCCTGACGTGGGGCTCAAACCCACGAACGTGAGATCTGACCTGAGCTGACGTTGGAGGCTTAACCGACTGAGCCACCCAGGCGCCCCTATTATGATGTTATTTTCATTACCATGTACATTCTTTAGTAATCATTCCTATAAATTTAATATTTTGGGTAATGTAAGCCTAGATATAAAGTGTGTTATTTTTTTAGACATTTTCAGATTTACAGATTATACCTTTACTTTAAAAGATATGTGCAATATTACAGCGTTCTGTGCATGTTAATATCAAGAGATGAATGTCAAATAAAAATGGTGACTGTAGATTTCTAAGTAAAGGGTATTATCTTGAAATGCTGGTTTCCTTTTTTAAATATATATATATTTTTTAACGTTTATTTTTGAGAGAGAGAGACAAAGCGTGAGTGGGAGAGGGACAAAATAATGTTTATTTTTGAGAGAGAGCAAGAGAGCAAGTGCATGAGCTGAGGAGGGGCAGAGAGAGGGGTAGACTCAGAATCCGAAGCAGGCTCCAGGCTCTGAGCTGTCAGCACAGAGCCCTACATGGGGTTCAAACTCAGAGACTGCGAAAACGTGACCTGAGCAGAAGTCAGGCACTTAACTGTCTGAGTCACCCAGGTGCTCCTTCAGATGCCTGTTCCTTAAAATATTTAGTTTATTGATATGAAACATTCCCTTAAGTTTATACTTGAGAATTGTGTTAAAATGCACAACATAAAATTTACCCTTTAACTCTTTTTAAGTGTATAGTTCAGTGTTGTTGAGTATATTCATGTTGTCATGCAACCAATCTCCAGAATGTTTTCTTCTTGCAAAACTGAAACCTTACCTATTAAGCAGTAGCTCCCCATTTCCTCCTGTCCCTCAGCCCCTGGCGGCCACCATTCGACTTTCTATCTCTATGAATTTAACTATTCTAGATACCTCATATACGTGGAATTGTACGGTATCTGTCTTTTTGTTACTCTCTTGTTTCACACAGAATAACATTTGTCCATATTGTACCATGTGTCCGAATTTCCTTACTTTTTAAGGCTGGATAACATTCGACCGCATTTTTGTTTATCCGTTCATCAACTGATGGACTTTTGGGGTCACTTCAACTTTTTGGCTGTTGCAAATACTGCTGCTGTCTACGTGGTGTATAAATACGTTTGTGTCCCTGTGTTCAGTTATCTTGGCTGTATGTACCTAAAGGTGGAATTGCTAGATCAAATGGTAATTCCATTTTTGATTTTTTGAAGCGCTGTTTTCCGTAGTAGGGGTGTCATTTTACATCCCCATCAGTGGTACCTAAGAGCTCTTCTCATCTTCACCAACACTGGGTTTTGTTTTGATTTTTAATAGCAGCCTTTCTGATGGATGTGAGTCGGTATCTTGTGGTTTTGATTTGCATTTCCCTAATGATTAGTGATGGTAAATACCTTTTCATATGTTTGTTTGCCCTATGTGTACCTTTTTATGAGAAATGTTTAGCCAAGTCCTTGTCCATTCTTTTCTTTTTAAAAATTTTTAATGTTTATTTTTGAGAGAGAGAGAGAGAGCGAGAGTGAGAGAGCAAGCGCGTATGAGCTGAGGGGCAGAGAGAGAGGGAGACACAGAATCTGAAGCAGGCTCCAGGGTCTGAGCTGTCAGCACAGAGCCCGACGGGAGGCTCGAACTCACGAACTGTGGGATCATGACCTGGGCAGAAGTTGGCCGCTTAACTGACTGAGCCACCCAGGCTCCCCTTGTCCTTTTGTCCATCTTTAATTGGGTCATTTGTCATTTAGTTTTGAGTTGTAGATTTTTTTATACTATATTCTGATATTAATCCTTTATCAGAAGTATGGCTTGCACATATTTTCTCCCATTCTGTGGGTTGCCTTTTTAGTCTGTTTATTGTGCCTTTGATACAAAAAAGTTTCTAATTTTTATGTAGTTCAGTATGTCTATCTTGTTGCCTGTGCAAATCAAGGTCATGAAGCTTTCCCCTTATGTTTTCTTCTAAGAGTTTTTTAGTTTTAGCCCTTATTTTAGGTCTTTGATCCATTTTGAGGTAATTTTTGTATATGGTGTAAAGTAAGGTCCAACTTCATTCTTTTGTGTATGGGTATCTGGTTTTCCCAACACTGTTTGCTGAAGTGAGTTTATACTTTTAAAGACAGTTTAAGATAAAGAAAAGCAGAAAATCATAAATGGCTATGTTGTATCTATGTAGGAATTCCCAGAAACGCCTCTGTTTGTCAGACTATTTCAGAAACAAAAAAGTGTTGCATAAATGTGAAGCCCACTTTAGACTAAGGTTTAATAAATGTAGGTTGGTGTAAAGCCTGTGTTTAAGTTTTAAGTTTGTTAAGTGGGAAGTGACTTCTTGTATTTGGGTTTTGATCATGGTAAACTCTGAGTTTTGTTTTTTAGGTACGGGTGTGTGTGTGCATATGAGGCCCGTTACACGGCTCTTCCCAGTTAACTCTGGCCCAGGAAGGATCCTCTAATGTTTTAGGGAGCTTTAGTTCCAAGATCATAAACAGAATCTACCTTTTCATGATAAAGAATAGCCAGTAATGAATTTTGGGGAAAACCTTTAGCCAGCTCAAACATTCACCTGTCTGTGTAGCAGAAGTTCTTTGGAACCTGTTTTTGCCTCCTAGCTGTGAAAAGCAGGGTGTATGTGTGTGTCGACAGAATGATATTTACACTGGTTTTGAAAAGGTCAGACATCGGATATTGTACCCTTAGAAGTAAGGTTATTTTTGGGATGGGAGGAGGGTACTGGGCACCGAGTGGGAAGAATATAATAGCAAATATATGTAACTGAGGGGACTGCCTGGGCAGAAGATAGAGGGAGCAGCTTAGGTGGGTGTAGGAGTGACATGGATAATGAAAGGATTGCACACTTAGGTGCATTACTTTCCTCCGAGGAAATGGTAGCAGACACTAAAGGGAGCACAGCAAGTACCGCAAATGGAAGTGGGTTTGAAAGGAGCTGGAGACAGTATGATATAAAACGTGTGTGATAGTCCTGAGGAGATGCTGTCAGTGGAATTCGTCTGTTAGGGGTTTTGTCCTCAGAACAGGGAGACAAATAGCAGGTAGGCAGAAGCAATTACTGATACTCTGAGCTGTTGCGAGAATTACATATTTGAATGTGGTGTTTCAGGGTTAAGACTTGTCCACAAGAGAGAAGAGCAGCAGTTAGAGCAGCACTAGAATGCTGTCTTTTGGACGTAAAACCGCATGTCTGAGTCATTGGGGTGGTGAGTGGCTCCATGGCTTTGTGTGGGATCAGTGGGGAACCATTTTCAAAAGTGGTTTTGAATAACAAATCTAGCCTCAAAGCTGGACTAGATTTTTCTGAGTAAATGATGGCGACGGAGCAGAAGGCGATGACCGGCTGCAAACACCAACCCCCCCAGGTGGGGTGTGTGTGATATCCTCAGTCACTCCCGGCTGCCCAAGAACAAAAGAAAGTGGAAAACAAAGGGTTAACTGATACGCGATCACAGTCCTGTAGGACTGGAGTCTCCATCAGTTTACACTGAAAACTGGGCGATCTTATCGACAGCCTAATCTCCAGAAACTGATAGGCTCAGTTTCCTGGAGCCCCACCATCACCCTCCCCTCCATAGTATGTGAGGAGCAAAGGCAAGAAGGAAATGGCAAGTAAAATTAAATTTCTTTATAACCTGCAGTCCATTGACAAATACTTGAGGCAAAGAATTCACCACCCCAGTGCAGCTCTTTCTACCCACGGGTCCGGTCTCATGCTTTAATAAAATCACCTTTTTGCACCAAAGAATCCTTTCTTGCTTGTCAGCTCTGGACCTCCACCACTCCCAAACCCCATCTAATAACATAAAGAGATACCTAAAATGACTTCGTACAGTCAAATAATCAAACCAGCTACTTAGTGCTGTCATTCTGAAATTTGTTCATTCTGCACATATCTTTTCATAATTTGTAGATTTAAAAATCACAGTCTATCTTTAAATTGTTTTGTGAAACTTGTCCTTTTATTTATTCAGTTATTTTTGTTTCTTCGCAGGTTCCACGACCCTTGTAATTTCATTCTAGTTTAGTTTGGATCTTTTCCAGCTCTTTATGTTTCTTCCAGTTTAGCAGAACGACTTAGAATGAATGTATGTAATTTATGTTTGGTCATGTTTTCTATTTCATTTTCAACAACGTTCCTAAAACACATTGCTTTTTCTTGGTCATTAGGGTACAGCACTGCCCTGAATTGATATATTCGGAGAAAAGCCTAATGGCTCTGTGCAGCCCAGAGGTTGTCAAAGTGTGGTCCCCAGATGAACAGCATCAGTTTCACCTAGACGCTTGTTTGAAGTGTAAATTCTTGGGGTGCCTGGATGGCTCAGTTGGTTAAGTGTCCAATTTCAGCTCAGGTCATGATCTCGTGGTTCATGAGTTTGAGCCCTGTGTTGGGCTCTGTGCTGACAGCTCAGAGCCAGGAGCCTGCCTGAGATTCTGTGACTTCCTCTCTCCGCTCCTCCTCTGCTCACAGTCTGTTTCTTTCTCTCTCAAAAATAAATAAACATTAAAAAAAATTAAAAAAAAATGTAAATTCTTGAGTTGAATCAGAAACTCTGATGATAGAGTTCAGATAGTTGTATTTAGCAAGACCTCCAGATGATTCTGATGCATATTAAAGTTTGAGAATTGTTCCAGTCACTCCTATTAGCTATGTGCTATTGTCCAAGTCATTCGTATTCTTTAGCTCTTGGTTTCCTGATCAGATAAATCAAAGGTTCTCAAATATTAGTGTGCACATGAAGTATCTAGTGAGCTTATTTTAAAAATTTCAGAAAGTTTTTTCTAACCTTATACCCTGAGATTCTGATTCAGTAGGTCTTAGATGACTCCGCTGTCTGTTTCAGCAAGTTTGAATATTTATGATCTGCACCAGTGGATAGACATGAGTTTCCTTCAATTTCTAGAGTAATATGATTTAAAATGGCTTTTTGGGGGGTACAGTAATTGAAAGCTTGGGGGCCAGAACTTTATTTGCAAAGTGCATTTTGGATTATTTTTCACTGAAATCAATATGTTCTGATTTTGAAAAAATCAGAATCTTACCTTGAAAAATCTTGTTTTTTCTTGACTACTTAGATTACTGTATGAGATTTTTCTGAGGCTAATCCTCATTGATAAGGTAGTCTGCTCACTTAAAAGAGCTTTCTGACTCTTGTAAACTTGGAGATTTTATTATGTGGTTCTTTAGGTAATTTATAAAAATAAACCCTGGCTCTTAGGGAATACTGCTTTTTACTGAGGTCTTTTTGCCCTTACCCTTTATGCATAACCTTGGAGTTGTTCCCTATGTGTGATATGTTTTCCTCATCCCACTTTGGAAGGAGTTGAGATCAAGCCTCCTTGATATGTGGCATTTTGGCATGTGGGTTACTTTGAGCTGAATTCAAGGTCCGAAAGACTCAGAAAGAGCTTTCCCCTCCCTCCCTCCTTGGTGCCTAAAAGAATGCACATAGAGGGCTTGGTCCAGGAAGAGAACTGTCACCACAGATAACTGCAAGGAATACAGTCTGGGTGTGGTAAGCCGGGGAAAGGCCTGGAAATCAGCTTCCTCTCTGTGTCTCATCGTCTCTGCATGGCATGGAAGATGGTTGTTTACCAAACATTCGCTCTTCCCACCTTTTGTAAATTGTCTTTCTCTTCTTGGAAGTCTCACACCCCTACCTCCTCTTCTCCTTAGCTCAGGATGGCATCTAAGCCTCAACTGCCCAACTGCCTGTGGGTCATATTTTTATAGGCCTCCTGAATGTATGTAATGCAGTTTTTCTCCTGTTAATCTGTCTTTTCTCAATTCAATTAGTAGACAGCCAGAAGAACCTAGAGAGGTAGGGGAAAAATTTCTGCTTCCCTTTCATGTCATTCATATTTTTGTTTCTTTAATTTTTATGGTACAACCTTATTAGATATATTTTTTGAGTCTCCTTCTTAGCGGCTGCTCCTTCTCAGTCTTTTATTCCTTTATCTATCCCTTGAATGTCAGAGTTCTCCAGAAGCTTCTTTCCTCCACATCTCACCCACGTGCTCTCCCCTCAGGGCCCACTTCTGCATGTCTGCCAGGCCTTGCTCAAATGTCCCCTTAACACCACCCTTTCTGACGTAGCACCTGACTCTCCGCACTCCCCTCTGAGCTTTAGTCCCATATCGTCAGCTGCCTACTGGGATGTCCCACAAGCAGATTAAGTTAAAATATCCAAAATGGAGCTCTTCTTTCTACTCCCCTTGCCTTGGTGAATGGCATCACCATCACCCTTTATGTAGCCAACATTTATCCAGCATTTCCTGTGTACCAGGGATTGTGCTAAGGACTTTCATGTAAGTCTCACACAATGCTTTGTGGTAGACTCTGTTGTTGTTCCCATCCTACAGATGGAGAAACTGAAGTATGTGGCACTTAAGTAACTTTGCTAAGGTCACAACTGCTAATTGGTGCAAATGGACTCCCAGAGGCTGTAGTCTTAATCACTGTGCTCTGCTGTGTTCCTCTCTCAGTAGCCCAGCCAGATGTCTGGGATCACCCTTTCCTTCACCCTCTTTCCTTTTGCATGTCTGCTCAGTCCTCTTGAGCACACCTACTAAATGTCTCTCAGAAGCATAATCTGCTTCTCTCTCTCTTTTTTAAGTTTATGTATTTTGAGAGAGAGAGAGAGAGAGCATGTGCTTGTGCGTAAACAGGGGAGGGGCAGACGGAGAGGGAGAGAAAGACTCCCAAGCAGGCTCACACTGTCAGCACGGATCTGGATGTGGAACCTGAACTCACGAACCCTGAGATCGTGACCTGAGCCAAAAATCAAGAGTCAGACACTTAACCAACTGAGCCACGCAGGTGTCCCTCTCTGCTTTCTATTGTAAATATTCTGATCTAGGCCTTGGTCATTACTCACCCATGTTATTATAACCTGTGTCCTCTTTCCATCCATTTCTTTATCTTATGGCCAGGGTGTTTTTCTTCCTCGTAGTAAATCTGATTATGACACTTTTCTGCACTCACCAGCCGAACCCATCCGCAATCAGACAACTAGTGTTGGGTGAATCCTCGATTATTCCATTTATCTGTTGAGCAAGCCCCACGGTTCTGAGGAAAGGATGTTTGAGGCATTTGAAGAATCTTACCCTAAGGCAGGAAGCTGGAAGGGATTGGGTACCTGCACCTTGGTGGTACCTGACATTTCGAGAGTTACAAAATAAAAGATAAATGCTACCTCTGTTTTTGCCTCTTTTGGCCCTTAATTTCTATTTAGAGCAATAAAAGAACAAAAAAGTCAGAGTCAAGTCTGCCGAGAGGGCATCTGTCCTTTTGGCAGCTCCTGGGGAGAGTGCCGTCCCCACTCGCACTCCAGTTCTGTGCTCCGGCAAAGCAGGCCACACTGCCTGCAGTAGTCATCGTCCCTCTTTTTCCTCCGGGTCTGTGCATATGCTCTTCCCTCCACCTGGAATACTCCTCCCTCTCTGTCCCTTTGCCTGGTAACACTAACATTTCTATTTTCAGGTCTCAACTTCAATTTCAGATCACCTGGAAAGTCACCTCTGATCCCATTTACCTTTCAATAGTTTGGGGTAAATGCTTTTTCTTATCTGCTACTGTAGCATGCCATTCTTTCTGTACCATTTGATTTATCAATTAAAATTTTTTTATTTTGAGAGAGAGAGTAAGCTGGGGCGGGGAGGTGTTGCAGAGAGATAGGGAAAGAGAAACTCAAGCAGGCTTCATTCCCAGCTGGGAGCCTGACATGGGGCTTGATCCCACAACCATGAGATCATGACCTAAGCTGAAATCAAGCATCAGAGGCTTAACTGACTGAGCCACCCAGGTGGCCATATCAAATTGTTTTTTAATTGTCTGTTCAGTTTTTCTTTTAGTCTGGAAGCTACATTATTGCTGTTTCCACTGCCCAGAGTAGCTATTGATTGTATGGAAAATGAGTATTTAAATGAGCTAATTAACTCCTGCCCATTCCAGCTGTTGCTTACCTTTTTAAAAATAACTCTAGAAGTTGATATATCGGTTAGGGTTAGGTTCACCCATAAGTAACTACCAGAATGAATGGCTCAAACAAATTAGGGGGTTATTTTTCTTCCACATAAAAGGAGTCTGGCACTAGGCTATCCAGGCTTAGTGTGGTAGTTTCTTGATTATCAGGGACCTAGGTCCTTCTGTCTTTCTGCTTCACTGTCTTGAGTGTGATCCTTACCCTATGTTCCCATCTCAGGATGAATGTCAGAAGTCTACCTCAGGTGTAGGTCCTCGTTCTAGGAAAGAAGGGAGAGTCAAAATGCAAAAGGGAGCTTGCCAGCAGTCTGTTTCTTCTGTCCACCTCTTTCAGGGGCTTTCCTGAGAGGCCTTCCATGGATTTCCTCTTACCCTCATTGGTCAGATGGTATCACAGTACCATCTCTGGCTGCAGGGGGGCCAGGAGATCTCTCTCTCTCTTTTTAAAATGTTTATTTATTTTAGAGAGAGAGAGAGACAGAGTGTAAGTGGGGGATGGGCAGAGAGAGAGGGAGACAAAGACTCTGAAGCAGGCTCCAGGCTCTGAGCTGTCAGCACAGAGCCCCACACAGGGTTTGAACTCATGAACTGTGAGATCATGGCCTGAGCCAAAGTCGGACGCTCAACCAACTGAGCCACCCAGGCGCTCCCAGGAGATCTGTTTTTTGTCTTACGTCTTGGCTGCTTGTTACAAAATTGGTATTATGTTAATAAAGGAGAGAATTAGCAATCTTTTCAGATATTTTATGATTTTCATTCACAGGCATATAAAAAAGTCAAAATGACTACTTTTATGAAACCGTTATTTTTTTCTGGATATTTGCATGTAGTGATTTGAGGGTATACCTTCTTAAAGTTTCATTGAGATGTGCCCCGATCTTCTGGTGGGAGTATAAATTGCTAGAACATTTAGTAAAATATTTGGCAAGAGATAAGAAGGAATTTCTATCAATCACTCTCTTTACTTTTCTATAAAGCTAAAATCTAAATTCTATAAATTGGCTTATTTTGAGAATGTAATGACTTGGGAAAATGGATATAATATTAAAGGGAAAGAGCAGGAATCAAGATTTGATCCCAAGTCCTTAAATTCTTTTTTTTTTTAAATGCGATTTTAACCGTTATCCTTCATTCCACTATAAATACATTTGATCCTTCTCTTATTATTGAATGCAACGTGTTCTAGGTTTTCACTATTAGAAATATTCTTTCATGAAAGACTTAGTATGTTTGTTTATAATTTAATTTAGATTTTGGTGTTTTTTGGTAGATTTGTAGGAGAATGAACAGAAGAGATTAAAGACCTGGATCCCTTATTTGTGGATTTCTGTTGTCAGTTCTTTGGCCAGAGGCGCGCACACATCTTATACTTCTGATTTTGTAAAATTTATGAAATTTCTAGAAAGTATAGAAAAAAGACTAGAAAGAAAGGTACTAGAGCTTTAACGGACTATAGAAATGATCCCTGAAAGGATAGTCTTACTAGAGCTTTAAAAATAGTATATCTCTTGTGCTTTGAGTGATTTTTACTGTTCTTATATTTTCTATATATTCTTTGTTGGCGATGACTATTGCTTTTTATGATTCAAAAAAGGAAGACAGTTGAAAATAAAGAATATGCCTTCTGTTTTGATGATCAATTGCTGCTTTGCTCTTCAGGGTCTTAGCATCAAAGGTAAGGTTGAATGTTTGTTGATGTTTTAATCAAAGAAGAATAAGCAATGGCTGATGTATCCTAGAGGGTTTAGAATTTACATATTAGACATGTTTTCCTGAATTGGTTGAGAGATCCTTTCTCTCGTTTGCCTAGTATAATTCAACCTAACCTAATGGAAACTAGAAAGTTGAAATAACAGAAGTTGCTGGGTCTTTTTATTTTCCCCAGTGGCATTTGTCATAGTTGTTAAAAAAAAAAAAAGGCAGCCCCAAACTTAAATTCTCATATTCAGTAGCTGGATTGGAATATCACCTCTATGTAGTTCTAGGGTCATTTTTAACTAAGTCATCATTTCCAGGGCAACTCTATTAATATATATTTGTTTCTAGAGGCCAAAAAAAAATGAGAGGATCATGGAGTGTATAGGTTCATGTGAGTGACCCTTAAGGGAGGTAAGGTGTCCCAGTGACCTCTTTCATATTCACAGGCTCTGTAGCCAGGAAGAGAGTAATTTTAGAGTTGCATTCCAGAGTGTTAGATAAGAAGAGAGTGTATGAAAAACATGTTAAATATAAACCAAAGTAGTGTCAGTTAAAATCCAACAAAAACAAACCTCTAAATCAGCACTGTATGCGGGATTTGGGGACCTAGGGATGGGAATGCAAGGTTTAGATTGTGTTTGGCGGGGAAAGGGCAGATGTGTGGGAATTTGTTTTGAATAGTTTTCTACAGCCTCCTGAAAATGAGCATACTTTTCTAATGTAAAAACGTTCTGTGGGCTGCTCTAAGATTTTGCCCCTAATTCTCTTTTCCCTCATTTGAGAAAATAATGTTGATAGAAAGTTACAAAGACTCTTCTCATACTTTTAAGTAACTTGGTATTTTATTAAATATGATACTTTCTGTGTACTGTCTATATGTGCTCAAAAACTGGTTAAAGTGGAGTTTGGGTCACAGTGGCCAACGGACCAAATCTGGCCTGCTGCCTGTTTTTTGTTGTTGTTGTTGTTGTTGTTGTTGTTGTTTTTAAACTATCTATCAGCTGAAAATAGTTTAGGCATTTAAAAAAAATGTTCATTCAGTTTTCAAAGACAGAGTATGAGCAGGGGAGAGGCAGAGAGAAAGGGAGACACAGAATCAGAAGTAGGCTCCAGGCTCTGAGCTGCCAGCTGTCAGCACAGCTCATCATGAATCTGTGAGATCATGACCTGAGCTGAAGTTGGCTGCTTAACTGACTGAGCCTCTCAGGTGCCCCAGTTTAGGCATTTTTAAATGCTTGGAAAAAGAAGAGATAGAAATATGTATAGAGAGCATACAATTGACCCATGAACAGTGTAGAGGTGAGGAGCACTGACCTCCCTGCTCAGTAGAAAATCCACAGCTGGGATGACCGGGTGGCTCAGTCAGTTAAGCATCTAGATCTTGATTTTGGCTCAGGTCATGATCTCATGGCTTGAGTTCAAGCCCTGTGTTGGGCTACTGCTTCAGTAGCAGGAGCTTGCTTCAGATCTCTGTCTCCCTCTCTCTCTGCCTCTCTCTCTCTCTCTCTCTCTCTCTCTCTCTCTCAAAAATAAAGAAACATTCAGAAAAAAAAAGAAAAAAATTTATAGTAACGTTTGACTCTCTAAAACCTTCCCAAAACCACTAATAGCCTCCTATTGACCAGAAGTCTTACTGATAACATAGATAATTACTACACATTTTGTAGGTTATATGTATTATATTCTGTATTCTTTAAGCTAGAGAAAAAAATGTTATTAAGAAAACCATAAAGGTGAGAAAATACATTTATAGTGCTGTATTTATTGAAAAATAAAATCCACATATAAGTTGACCTGTGTAGTTCAAACCCGTGTTGTTCAAGGATCAACTGGATATGTATCCTGAAAAGTCTAAAATATTTACCCCCTGTCTCTTTACAGAAAAAAAAAAAAAGCCAACCCTTGATCTAAAGCAGTAGTTTTCAACCAGAGGCAATTTTGCCACCAGGGGACATTTGGCAGTGTCTCCAGACATTTTTAGTGGTCACACTGTGGGGGTGTGTGGATGCTACTGGCAGTTAGTGGGTAGAGGCCAGAGATGTTGCTAAACCTCTTACGACGCACAGAATGGCTTCTCAAGACAAAGAAAAGACTGATCCAGAATGTTGACAGAGACTTTCCCTTTGCCCAAACTTGAGTTAGGCTCTCTGAGCCTTCTTGCTGACTAGGTCTCAAACTTGGCTCCCATCCTGTTTTTGGCCTACCATCCCTTTTGGCAAGAATTTTGCTGAGTCAGTTTAGTGAAAATCTCCCCATTCTTAATATCTGATTGCCTTTGATTCCTGATCAAATTCCATATCCCCCTCCTTTGATATCTGTTCGGTGAGAATCCTGAAAGATCAGTTTAGTAAGAATCCCCCATCCTTGATGTATTGTCTTAGTACTCTTCCATCTCCTGACCCCCTCACTCTGCTGGCTGGTTGTATAAATTCCTGGTTGTCTTTGCTCTATGGAGTTGGAATTGAGCCTGATCTCACTCCTGTTTCCATAGTCTTGACACCTGTTGTAATGGTCATGAGTTAAACTTCCATACTGGTTTGACAAGTGTCAGAATATTTTCTCTTTAACAATATCAGTAGTGTTGTGGTTGAGAAACCCTGGGCTAAAGTAATGTTTGGTACATGTATGAATTCAGGGACCACCTCTGCAGAATGGCTGCAGTAGAACCCCCCCTTTACCTCTGGGGTTCCATTGTTTTATAGGGAGGAGAGACCAGCCAGCACAAACCTGCACTAGGGAACAGTTGCTTCAGGACTTGGAAAGGACCAGCTGTAAAGATACTGTACCTCAGCAGCATTTCCAAGGGAGAGAACGGCTCTGGTTCTAATCCCTGGGTGTCCTTAAGAATGAAGTAAGGTTGACTCTACAAGGGGGATTTCATTATCAACCTCTCTTTCTCGCTAGTATATTTTTACACATTGGGATCTTCATTAAAAGATAAAACTTTGGCGTGCCTTGGTGGCTCAGTTGGATGAGCATCCGACGTCAGCTCAGGTCATGATCTTGCGGCTTGTAGGTTCAAGCCCCATGTTGGGCTCTGTGCTGATAGCTCGGGGCCTGGACCCTGCTTTGAACTCTGTCTTCCCCTGCCCTCTCTCCCCCTCCCCCGCTTACACTCTGTCTCTGTCTCCCTCTTTCCCTCTCTCAAAAATAAACATTAAAAAAAAAGATGAAATTTTGCAGTCTTTAACTGAAAGTAAAATGCTAGAAGGCAAATGTATGAACTTGTTAAAACAAGTTTAGACAGTTATTAAGTAATAAATAGAAGGGATTAGCATATCATTCTGGGTTCTCATTTAGAAGTGAGGATAAAGAGAACAAGAGTGCACACAGGGTCTGAAGGTGTGTTTTTATATTTTGGGGTAGAAATGAAGGAAGTTGGAAATCTTGCTTGGTGAGTGAGAGTCAAGAGAAAGTGAAAGACGGGAGCTATAATTTGACTTTTACTGTATATATGAGTCCCAGGTGCCCATTTCTTTTCCTGCTACTTCCTTAAGAACTGGAGCCCTGCCATCCATTCAATTCATATGGCTTTGCTTCCTTTTCTAGGCAGAAGCCCTGGATCCTTGGCTTACCTACTGGTCTGAACTTCTCTTTTTTCTACACGAAGCCCATCTTGCCCAATACATGTCTAGCCTGCCTAATTGAATCCCTCTAGCTGATGGATCAGAATGTCCAATATCTCTCATTTTCTTTAATATCCTAATTTTCCTTGAGCATGTTATTCTAGACTGGGTTCTTATACACGACTTCATAATGTAAGCATAGTGACAAAATGGCCACAGAGCCCTCAACGCATGCCAATTAGAACTTCTTTCTGCATTTCCCTCCATTCTCCATACGTTTTTTACCCCCCCTCCTTTTCTTCTGGAAATCTTACATTTTGATAAATGGAGGTCAGAGAGTAGACCCTGCTATTGTTTCTAGGTCTTTACCTATTGTCTGGGAGAATATTCTCATAGAGACTTTATGGATACTATCAGGACATTGTTAGAGACTATTTTAATGACTTATAATTGCCAACATAGAAGATGTCCAGAAGGACATGGAGAGACTTTAAAAGTTGGGCAGAGAGAGGAGGGGAGCATGTGGAGACCTCTCATGAGTAGCCTAGTGGACTCTGTGGCCATTCTTTCTTTTTCTAGTCCCCCAAAGGACCATTTTAATGTGGTAGAAACTCA
Source organism: Suricata suricatta (assembly GCF_006229205.1). NCBI lineage: Eukaryota > Metazoa > Chordata > Mammalia > Carnivora > Herpestidae > Suricata > Suricata suricatta. The sequence goes on along the minus strand of NC_043700.1, from coordinate 71,471,824 downwards.
GTAAAAGAAGGCAATGATCAGTCAAGCAATGAGGTGTAGAACCTCCTAATTTACTGTTTGTTATTAATAGATGTAGAAGACTTCCCCCAATGCCCCTGATTGGATCAAGATCAGCTATTCTCTTCAAATAAAAACCTGTCCATTAAAAAAATTAAGTCTGCTAATCTATCCTAAGAAATACTGTGTAATCTAGGCTGAAGAATATGGAGTGTGGAGACAGCCTGCCTGATTTGTAGCTCTGCATCTTGTCACCTGGGGCAAGTTATTTAACCTCTTTCTGCCTCAGTTTCCTCAGCGTGAGACAGGGAAAATAATAGTATGTCTACCCCATAAGGGTGGTATAGGGACCATTGAGGCATATCTCATTTAATTGTCCTTTGTTTTACTGCTCTTCAGAGATACTGTGTTTTTCTTACAAATTGAAGGTTTGTGACAACCCTGCCACAAAGCGAGTCTTTCAGCACCATTTTTCTAGTGGCGTTTGCACACTTCATGTCTCTGTGTCCCATTTTGGGAATTCTCATTGTATTTCAGATATTTTCACTATTATATTATGATGGTCTATGATCAGTGATTATGACTCACTGAAAGCTCAGATGATGGTTAGTATTTGTTTAGCAATTTTTAAAATTAATGGATACATTAATAAATATATTAACACACAAATATGTATTAATAAGCACATTAATAAATACATATAAATTAATACATCGATATTTTTTAGATGTAATACACACTTACTAGACTAAAGTATCCATAAACATAACTTTCATATGCACTTGGAAACCAAAAAGTTCATTTGACTCACTTGATGCAACATTAATGCACTGGTTTGGAACCGAACCTGCAGTATTTCTGAGGTGTGCCTGTATTAGTTTATGTGTAAGTCCACGTTGTCAGTGCCATTGGAGCCTTAGCTATTATTAGTAGTATTCAGTACAGTCTTGGAGGTGATGACTTAATCCGGTCAATTTTATTTTAGGGACCTCAAAGAAATATGTTTAGACACTTACAGAAAGAAAAGCCTAAGCATAATTCTTAAATCAGAGAAAGTTAAATGAAACAGATTTAGCAGATTTAAATTTATATTTTTTGTATAGGTGACTCACCATACACATACTCACGTATAGCTTATGTTTACGGTATCTTCAGCTGATAGAATTGGCTGAGGTACTGGAAAGTACTGCTGCCTCCTGGGTATTTCTTGTGGGTCTTGGCTAAAATGGCACTTGGTTACATAAGTATTACTGTGCAAATAATGATTTTTCTGAAGAGCATAGGAATGAAGGTTTGTGTGGAGTTCAGTTGTGGAGAGGATAGCAAAACACATGGGATTTGGATTTGGGTGAGACCGGCGGTAACAAAGGCAGCAAAAACACCTGGACTTTGGTCACGTGACCGAATAAATTGGCCATTTATGGAGGTGGGCAATTTTTCCTTCATGTTGCTCAGAAGATAGGAATCCAGAAGATTAGACATCTTTCTTTGTCAGTATAGTTGTTTTATCTAGATGCACAGAAACATTTCTAAACGACATTTGCTTTCCGAAAATGTCAAAGGAAATTCCTGATCTTCATCTTCATATTTTATGCCAATAGCCCATAGAAGAATGTAATTATGGTTTAGAAAACAAATTTAGGAAAGAGATTATAGATTTACTCTTTTAAGTAAAAATATATCTCCTTTCTCCAAAAATGGTTTTCTTTAAGCATACCAGAAAATCTGAGCAGCATTCTGCTGGTTGATTTTTTTTCTAAGCCTGAAACAGATGCTCCATTGATCCCCGATATGGTTATTTATGTGCCTGGTTTTCTACATGAAGGGAAAAAAGTTTGATTAATTAGCATTAACTGTGACATATCCCATGGGTAATGAATTTCTTTTGTGTGTATCTGTTTTCTCCCTTTTTCAAATAAATTGGTGGCTGTGTAATGGGTTCCGGTAAAGCAGTCTGCCAGAACACTTAGTGGAAAATAAATGCATCTTCTGCAAAAGCATAGGATGGCAGTGTTGTCAAGTACTTAGGTGGTGCCTGGGAGATGCCATGTCTGGCCACTGTCTGCAGGATCTGAATGTTTCAGTCATTTTTCTGGGAGTTTGTTAAGGTCCTGATGGTGTCTGTGCAGGGGAGGGACAGAGAAAGAGAGAGAGAGAAGGAGACATAGAATCTGAAGCAGACTCCAGGCTCTGAGCTCTCAGCACAGAGTCTGATGTAGGGCTTGAACCCATGAACCCTGAGATCATGACCTGAGCCAAAGTTGGATGCTTAACTGACTGAGCCATCCAGGTGCCCCTACTATATGATTTAAAAGATAGATGCCTAAAATAATAATTAGAAACCTATGTAAATGGGTGAACAATGTATAGAGATATAATTTGTGACAATAACAGCATAAAGTGGGAGTCCAGAGCTGGATAGGGACAGATTTAATTCGTGTTATTGAAGCTAAGTTGATATCAGTTCAAATGGGTTTGTTATAAACTTAGGACGTTAACTGTAATCCCTATGGTAACCACTAAGTAATCAATATAACATACCACATTAATAGAACAAAAGGGAATAAAACACATCATCTCAATAGATATAGAAAAAGCATCTGACAAAATGCTTTCATAACAAAAAGACTCAGAAAGGGGTATCTGGTTGTCTCAGTCAGTTGAGTGTCTGATTCTTGATTTTGGCTCAGGCCATGATCCCAGGATTGTGGGACCAGGCCCCACACTGGGCTCTACTTGGGTCCCCGTCCCACCCAAAGCCCCCTTCCCTGCTTGTGCTTGTACTCTCTCTCTCTCAAATTACCAAAAATAAACAAACAAACAAACAAACAAACAACAAAAAAAAAAAACCCAACAAAAAACAGTTCAGAAGACTAGGACTAGAAGTGAACTTCCTTAGCATGACAGAGGGATTTTATGAGTCATCACTGGCTAACATCATACTCAGTGATGAAAGACTGAAGGCTGAGATCAGGAGTGACACAAGATGTCTGCTTTCACCATTAGGATTCAGCACTGCATTGGAAGAGCCTAACCAGAGCATTTAGACTAGGAAGAGAAATAAAAGGCATCTAAATTGGAAAGGAAGGAGTGAACTATTTCTATTTGTAGATGATGTAATTCTCTATGTAGAGAATCCCGAAGAATGCATACATGCATGCACAAACTACTGAAACTAACAAAGAAATTCAGCAAAATTACAGAGTATAAGATGGATCCACAAAAAATCAATTGTTTGTATACCAGCAATGAACAATTCTAAAGGAAATTAGAAAAAGTCTAAGAATAAATTTAAGGAGGTGAAAGACTGATACAGTGGAAACTATAAAATACTGCTGAAATAAATTAAGACTTAAATAAACGGAAAGACCTCTATATTCATTGACTGGAAGACTTACTATTGTTACAATGACAGTATTCCCCAAAGCGATCTACAGATTCAAAGCAGTACCTATCAAAATTGAAATGAATTTTCCTCCTTGAAATAAAAAAAGCCAAATCCTCAGATTCATATGAAATTACAAGAGGCCCTAATTAGTTAAAACAATGTTGAAAAAGAACAAAGTTTGAGGACTTCTACTTCCTGATTTAAAAAGTTACTACAGGGGCCCCTGGCTGGCTCACTTGGCTAAGCTCTTGCTCTTGATTATGGCTCAGGTTATAAGCACACATGTGTTCTCTCTTTCTCTCTTCCAAAATAAATTTTAAAAACAGTTTGTAGTAACAAAGCTGTAGTAATCAACAGTGTAGTGCTGGCATAAGGACAGATATTTAGACCAATGGAATAGAGTTGAACATTCTGGAATAAATTCAAGTATCTATGGCCATTTAATTTTCAACAAGGTTCAAAAGACCATTTTTTTCATCAAAATAAAAAGCTTCTGCACTGTGAGGGAAACAATCAGCAAAACTAAAAGGTAACCAATGGAATGGGAGAAGATCTTTGCAAATGACATATTTGATAAAGGATTCGTATCCAAAGTCTATAAAGAACTTATCAAACTCAGCACCCCAAAAAACAAATAATCAAGTGAAGAAATGGTAAAAGACATGAATAGACACTTTTCCAAAGAACACAACCATATGATTAACGGATACATGAAAAGATGCTCAATATCACTCGTCATCAAGGAAATGAAAATCAAAACCACAGTGAGATACCACCTCACATCTATGAGAGTGGCTAAAATTAACAACTCGGGGGGCGCCTCATTGACAGTAAAAAGGAATGAAATCTTGCCATTTGCAACAACATGGATGGAACTAGAGTGTATTATCCTAAGTGAAATAAGTCAGGGAAAGACAAATATCATATGATTTCACTCATATGTGGAATATAAGAAACGAGAGATGAACATAAGGGAAAGGAGGCTAAAATAAGATAAAAACAGGGAGACAAACTGTAAGATACTCTTAAATACAGAGAACAAACTGAGGGTTGCTGGAGGGGAAGTGAGTGAGGGGAATGGGTTAAATGGGTGAAGGGCATTAGGGAGAGAACTTGTGGGGATGAGCACTAGGTGTTATATGTAAGTGGTGAATCACTAAATTCTATTCCTGAAACCACTATTACATTATATGTTAACTGACTTGGATTTAAATTAAAATAAATACTTAATAAAAACAAATACAGAGCACTCCACTTCTAAATTTGTTTAACTGCAGAGAATTTTGTTATCTCTCATAACAGATATATCTCTATGATAGATTTCAGGGCTAGCTGAGTTGGCAGCTCCACAGTGGCCTCAATGAGCTGTTTGTCTTCAATGTGTTTGTCTTTAGGCTGGCCCCTTTCTAGATTCCAAGGTGGTTGTGATATAATCTAAAAGTAGAAAGAGTTCCTGCCATTTTCCTGTTTTCCTTATAAGAGCAGGGAAGACCACCCCAGAAACATCGATAGCAGACTCCCTCCATGTCTCACTGGCCAGAAGTAGGTCACCTGCCTAGCCCTAAACCAGCCCTAGAAAGAAGCATGAGAGACCATTATGAGTCGCTTGGAATTTAACTCCTCACACTTAAACCCTGAAGGAGGATTTAACTCTGAATCAGGTAGAATCAGGGTAGATACCCAACAAAGTCAAATTTTTTTTTAACAACAAAAAAAAAGGGCGAAGTTGCAGTTGGAAAGGTAACCAGTAGTTACACAGGCACAGCAAATCCCTCATTAGTTTTCCCTGAATGTTACTTCCTACAATTAAGCTTTTGATCAGAGCCAAGCAGCAGAAAATTCAAGGTTATTATGAGCATTCAGAGTTGAGCTATTCAACATTATTGACCAATAATATATCCATATGGTTCTCAGCGGTCATCTGAGTGGGTGGCAGGTTGCTGTCTCTTTCAAAATGTGTAAGAAGTCTGGGAATCACACTTGGGTAGATGGACACCTTTTCTTTGCATGGAAGAGGTCACTGGTAGACTGTATTAGCTAAGGATTATTGCTGCCCTGAATGTGTTTCTCTCATTACCATTTTAGTAATAACAGTCCTTTCCATTTGGAGACTTCTTTGCCGCTTGATGTGATTTTGAATTGGATAAGAGTCATGTTGGTCCAGGTCTCCATTCCCCGGCTCCCATTCCTAGCTGCAAAAGTAAGCGTGAACTGAGGCCTGACTGGTTAGAGCGCCCCACCTTCTGGGCTCCAGTGACGTATAGGGGAAGGGCATGTGATCTAACTAGGCAAATGGGAATTCTGCCCAGGACTTTTGTGATAAATGACAGCCTGGAGTTTATTTCCTGGGTCATATGGAGGACACACATAGAGTCAAGAGAAGGAAGCCATTAAGCAAGGAGACCAAGAGATAAGCAGAAACTTGGTAAGGTGGGTGGTGAGTTTCATGACAGTACTGAGTCCTGACTCCTGTTCCCTCTGTTTTGAGTGCTATCCAAAATTTCTTCCTGGCTAGATAAACTAATGTATCTTCTGTTTTGCTTAAGCAGACTTGAGATGGATTTCTATCACCTGTAATTTCAACCATCCTGATTAACACACCGTTTGAGGAAGAATCTGATAGAGTCATGCTTTTTCTTAGAATGGTCACTCTAATACCTGGCTGAATGAATCACTGAGATCCCAGTGTTGCATGGGGAAGTGTGCACTCATGTTAAATCTACCGCAGAAGTTTTCCAGACCTGGTATTGTTGTCAGTCATGACCATAGGGAAAAGCAGTCTCAACTTGTGAATAGTCACTGGCCTATTTTAAGTACTATAGCTTGTTCCTAGTAAATGATTTGTTTATTTTTTAGTGTTTATTTATTTTTGAGAGACACAGAGAGAGAGAGAACACAGTGAAGGAGGGGAAGAGAGAGAGAAGGAGACACAAAATCTGAAGCAGGCTTTAGGCTCTGAGCTGTCAGCACAGAGCCTGACATGGGGCTTGAACTCATGATTTGAGACACAGTTGGGCACCTAACCAACTGAGCCACCAGGGCGCCCCAATAAATGTTTTAGAATAAGTGGGTTGCAGAGGTTTTCCCTAAGAGATATTATTCCAGTTCATTGTGGGAAGATACAGACTTAAAGCATATTTGGGGAGAAGCACTGAACTGGGTTAGTTTTAGAATAGTTGACCTTGGGTTTCTTATGGTAAGGCTAATTTGATATCAGAAGCTGTCTGTCTTGGCTGTTCATGGTTTGTAGAAACATAGGCATATAACCAGTGCAGAGAATACTCATCTTTAGTTTCTCTATAGCTGGGATTCATATGCCTAGGGACATTCTTGTTTTGGATTCAAAACAAACATGAGTGGAATTCTAATTAGTGAGAGAGGATGGCAATTGGACTGATTGGAAATCTGAGGACAAAGGGTATGAGGTTAAGATCTGTCCAGAGGGAGTCCATATTGTGGAGAAACTCTGGTGCTGTCCCAATGAAAGAGGCATTGGAAACTTGAGTGTGTCCCGATAGACTTGGGAGGAAGCCCTGAACTGAATGGAGCCTGGAAAGAATGAGTGTGCCAGAAGAATCTAGCGTTTTTCTGTGTGTGAGATTGCAATAGAGTTAGAACTTTTGCCTGTTCCTTTAAAGACAAATAAGGGACAAGTGCAGAGAAACGAAATGGGCCCACAGTCCAATTTCAGAACAAGAATATGAAGTTAATGTAGTAAAACAAATGTTGCAGTGTGGCAGTCGCTTAAGCTCTTTAACTGTATTGAAAACGGGCTGGCATCACTCTTGTAATGACTGCAGGAGACGGGGAAATGACACAATTGCTGTGCTGCCTGGTGTGCACCCAGTAGAGTGTTTTCAGTTGTCCTAGCATGCTGTGGATTGACAACAAAATTGTATGTTGTTCAAGGCCATTAATAGTAAACTAGCCACAAATGAAAATCTTCTGTACTTAATGGCTAGCTAGCACCAAATAGTGTGGGGTTTCTGAAAATGTAAAACAGTTTGATAATCTCCTGAGCTCTGGACCATCTGCAGACCAGTTTCACTTACCTAGAACTAGATATTGGAAGAATTAGTAGTCAGACTTGGAAAAGCTTTCTTAATAAATTAGGACAGATCATGCTGTGCCCGTGAGACGGATAGTCTGCCAAGATTTGGTCAGTCACTTTTATTTAAAGGCGTTTTACCATGTGGTTTTCTCAGAAAGCTAAAGATCAGATTCTAGCACATTTGCATTAATAAATCATGTTTGTAAATGAGGGTAGGCTTTGCCTGTATTTGGGGGATAAGATTCAAATGCAGTTATGGAAAATGGGGGAAAGAAATTGACCTGGGTGGTGAGTGAGTATGTAGAGAAGGGTGATTTTTTGGACAGGATAGTTAATAAAATATTTACTATGACTGCAAGGCTCTACTGAGTCTTCTATGACCTTTGCCAGGGAAGTATTTCCACTAAATAAAATAAGACCTATCATAAAAAAGTGCTGGGTTTCAAAACATAAAAAATATGAAACCACTTATGTAATATGGGAAGAGATTTAGAACTGTGGTAATAATTTCTTAAATTTATTTATAAACTGACTTTGTTACTTGGGACAGAGGACAATACCTACTGCTCCAAAGAGAAATCCAATATGATATTCCTTGAGCATTTAAGGCAAAAATGAGACTTACCTAATCTTCAACAATAAGTACATGTTTCCACCTGAGATTTCCTACCCAAAGTAGTGCTGCTTAATTCCATGACTTGTACCACTATCTCTATTTATATTCTGGGATAGGTATATTTAATTTTTAAGAAAAGTTTGTTTATTTTGAGACAGAGTGCAGGAGGGGCAGAGAGAGAGGGAGAGAGAGAGAGAATCCCAAGAAGGCTCTGCACTGCCAGCTCAGGGCCTGATGTGGGGCTTGAACTCATGAACTGCAAGATCATGACCTGAGCCAAAATCAGGAGTTGGACTCTCAACCACCTGAACCACCCAGGTGCCCTGGTATATCTAATTTTTAAAAAGACAGCAATAAGGAGTGAGATAGAAACCATAAAAACCAGAAATGAATTTATCAAAAACTGAAAACATGTTATGTATTATTTGTAACCCAGATTCTTTATTTTTTACTTACATTTTTTACTTGATAAAAGAGTTATCTAATGTATTTTTATTTTTATATCTTTATACATTGATGGTATGGTAGATAATCTGAGATTTATGTCATATTTTGTGGGAAATGCTTTCTTGGACAATCAAATCAACAAGGGGCCTCTATGATTTTTTTTCTTTTTTCTTGAATTATAATTGAGATACAATATATTAGTTTCAGGTGTACATCATGATGATTTGATATATTTATCCATTAAACAATCACCTCCATAGCTCTTGTTACCCTCTGTCATTATACAAAGTTACTAAAATATTTTGACTATATTCCCTATGTATGTGTGTATGTCTATGTATACACATATTACTCATATGTGTATACACACACACACACAGTAAGAGGTTAATAGGTAAAATATCTAAAGAACTCATATAGAACAATCACCAAAACCCAAACAACATGATGATATGAATAGATATTTTTTTCAAAGAAGACATCCAGATGGCCAACAGGAACATGAAAAGATGCTCAATATCACTCATCATCAGGGAAGTACAAATCAAGACCACAACAAGATGTCCCCTCAAATCAGTCAGAATGGCTAGTATCAAAAAGAAAAGAAATAACAAGTGCTGGCAAAGATGTGGAGCAAAGGGAGCTTTGGTGTACTGTTGGTGGGAGCGTAAATTGGTGCAACCACTATGGAAAATAGAATGGAAGATCTGTATATGGATGAAAATGGAATATTAAAGTCCCCTACTAATATTGTGTTTGTCTTCTTCCCCTTTTATTTCTGTTATATGCTTTATGTATTTTGGTGCTCCTATTTGGGTATATAAAATTTTCTAAGCGTTATATTTGGCTGTGGATTGATCCTTTTATCTCTTTGTAATGTCCTTTGTTTTTTATTGCAGTCTTTGTTTTGAAGTCTCTTTTATATAAGTATTGCTACTCCGACTTTCTTTTTATTTTAATTTGCATAGTCTTTTTCTATCCCTTCACTTTCAGTCTTTCTTTGGGTTTGAAGTTTCTTGTAGGCAGAATATAGCAGGGTTTTATGTATTTATTTTTATGCATTCAGCCATCCTATGTCTTTTGATTGGAGCATTTAGTCCATTTATATTTAAAATAACTTATTACCATTTTGTTAGTGTTTTCTGGCTATTTTTGTAGTTTCTCTCTGTTCTTCCTTCTCTAGATTCCTTTCTCTTTTTCTTTGTGTATTTACTATGAGTTTTTTTCTTTCTTGTTACTATAGGTTCACATGACATTTTATGCAATAACAGTCTCTTTCAATGTGATAGTAAGTTAATTTTGAACACATTCGAAAGCTTTCTAGCTTCACCCCACCCCCATTTTATGTTTTTGAGAACTTATTGACCTCTTTTTTATTTTATGTATCCCTTAACTAATTATTGTATTTATAATTAATTTTATTGCTTTTTAACCTTCATACTTTCCTATCTTATTGTTTATTTACCTTATCCCTTGAGATTTTTACCTTTGTATATTTTATTATTTAAAAAATTTTTAACATTTATTTTTGTTTTTGAGAGACAGTGCAAGACAGAGCATGAGTGGGACCAAAGAGAGAGTGGGGGACAGAGAAAGGGGGGAGAACAGAATCCAATGCAGGCTCTAGGTTCTGAGCTGTCAGCGTAGAGCCTGATATGGGGCTTGAACCCATGGACTGAGATCATGACCTGAGCCAAAGTCATACACTTAACCTTCTGAGCCACCCAGGCACCCTATATTTTCTTATAATTAATTAGTGCTTTGCTGGTTAGCTTAGAGAAGTCCCTTTTACATTTTTTTTGTAAGGCCAGTGTAGTGATGATAACTCTTTTAGTTTTTGCCTATCTGGAAAGCTCTTAATCTTTTTCAGTTCTGAATGGTAATCTTGCCAGGTAGAGAATTCTCGGTTGGCAGTTTTTTCCTTTTAGCACTTTGAATCTGTCATGCCACTTCCTTCTGGCCTATAGAGTTTCTGCTGAAGAATCTGATGATAGCCGGATAGGGTTTCTCTTGTATGTACTATGTTGCTTTTCTGTTGCTGCTTTTAAGATTCTCTGTTTATCCTTAAATTTTACCATTTTAATTATAATATGTCTTGGTTTTGTTCTCTTTGGGTTCATCTTATTTGGAACTCTCTTCCTTGACCTGGATGTCTGTTTCCTTAACCAGATTAGGGAAATTTTCAGCCATTATTGCTTCAAATAAATTTTCTGACCCTTTTTTTCTCTCTTCTTCTTCTGGAAGCCCTATAATGTGAAAGTTATTCTACTTGTTATTGTCCCAGAGGTCCCTTAAGGTGTCCCTCTTTTTAAAAAAAAAAAAAAAAATTCCTGCTGTGAGTGTTTTCCATTGTGTTGTCTTCCAGCTCATTGATTTGTGCTTCTACTTTATCCATTGTGTTATCGAAGTCTTTTAGTATATTTTTCAGTTCAGTAATAACTTCTGGTTGGTACTTTCTTATATTTGAAATCCCTTTGTTGAACTTCTTGCTGTGTTCATCCATTCTTCTCTTGAGATCAGTGAGCATTTTCATGACATTACTTTGAACTCTTTATCAGATAGGTAGGTTGCTTATCTCTGTTTCATTAAGTTCTTTTTTCTGTGGTTTGGAACATATTTCTGGGTCTCCTCATTTTGCTTGTCTCTCTGTGTTTGTCTATATATATTAGGTGAAGTGGCTACCTCCCTTAGTCTTGGAGTGGTCTTATGAAGGAGCTGTTCTTTGTGGCTCAGAAATGTAATCTCCCCTGTCCACTAGAGCCAGGCAGGCTGTGAGCATCCCTGTGTGCTGTGTGTGCTTGCTGGCTGGGATAGGGCCCTGCCTGCTGAACCCTGGAGGACAAGGCTTACCTGGCCCAGGTGCATCTTGGCCACTGTATGGGTAGAGTGGGATTCAGGGTGTTCAGACAGTCCAGTTATGGGTCAGCTTCTGGGCTCAGAGGGTTTGAGCTCAGTCTCTGCATGCTGAGGAGGGTAGGGGTAGGTGGGGCCTGGGACACCTGCTCAGCTGATTCCACCTCAAATGCTGTGGGAAGTTGGTGGGGCTTGGGGTATTCACCTGCTGTGGTTGCAGCTGGTCTCTGGGTGGGTTGGGTGGGACTGAGGCCACCTGTCTGGGCTGATTGCAGCTCAGAGTGGGTGGATGGGGGGGGCAGGGGGGTGCTGGCCAGCCTGCTTACAGCCCAGCGTGGGAAGAACATGCCCTCCAGTGCAGCAGGCTAGAGGGAAGGCACTATGCAAATTGTGCCCCTTGGCTCTGTCACCCACATTAGGATGGGATTGTAAAAATGGTGTTTGTGAGCACTTTTGTCCCTGATAAAGTCCCTGCAAGTTCCTGCCTCTTCTACAAGCACTTTAAAATTAGTATGTAGGTGGGGCGCCTGGGTGGCTCAGTCGGTTGAGCGTCCGACTTCAGCTCAGGTCATGATCTCACGGTTCATGGGTTGGAGCCCCATGTCGGGGTCTGGCTGACCACTAGCTCAGAATCTGGAGCCTGCTTCAGATTCTCTGTCTCTTTCTCTCTCTGCCCCTCCCCTCTTCACACTCTGTCTCTCTCTCTCTTTCAAAAATAAAAGGAAAAAAATTTTTTTAATTAGTAAGTAGGTCTCCTCTGCTTATGGTATAAGTGCTTTTCAAACTGCTTCTTTCGCGCTGGAACTCATGTCAAGTGAGTTTGTACAGAAGCCTTTAAGTGCAGGATGTCTGTCACATGAAAAGAAGCTCAATGCCAGCATCATCAGGGAAATACAAATCAAAACCACACTGAGATACCACCTCACACCAGTCAGAGTGGCTAAAATGAATAACTCAGGAAACTACATGCTGGCGAGGATGTGGAGAAATGGGAACACTCTTGCCCTGTTGGTGGGCAAACTGGTGCAGCCACTCTGGAAAACAGTATGGAGGTTCCTCAAAAAATTAAAATAGAATTATCTTACGACCCAGCAATAGCACTGCTAGGAATTTATCCAAAGGATCACTGGCTCATAGGGGCCCATGTACCCCAGTGTTTACAGTAGTGCTTTTAACAATAGCTAAATCATGGAAAGAGTCTAAATGTCCATCAACCAATGAATGGATAAAGAAGTTATGGTTTATATATACAATGGAATACTACTTGACAATGAGAAAGAATGAAGTCATGCCATTTGCAACAACATGGATGGAACTGGAGGGTATTATGCTGAGTGAAATAGAGAAGGAAAGATATCATATGTTTTCACTCATATATGGATCTTGAGAAATTTAACAGAAGACTGTGGGGGAAGGGAAGGGGGAAAAATAGTTAGAGAGGGAGGGAGGCAAACCATAAGAGACTCTTAAATACAGAGAACAAACTGAGGGTGGTTGGGAGGGTGGGGGAGAATGACAATGGGTGATGGGCATTGAGGAGGGCACTTGTTAAAATGAACACTGGATATTGTATGGAAGCGATGAACCATGGAAATCTATCCCCAAAACCAAGAACACACTGTATATACTGTATGCTAGCCAATTTGACAATAAGTTATGTTAAAAAAAAAAAAAAGCAGGATGTGTCTGTTCCCTTTAGTTCTGTGATTCTCCTGAGTTTAATTCCCATTGATTTTCAAAACCAGATATTTTGGGGGCTTGTCTTTCTGCTGCTGCCCCTACAACATTCCATACCCCTAGGGTTGGGGTATCTGTTGTGGGACACAATCTCTTCACTCTGTAAAAAAAATTTTTTTTAATGTTTTATTTTTGAGAGAAAGTGAGAGACAGAGAGACAGACTGAGTACTAGCGGGGAGGGGCAGAGAGAGAAAGGGAGAAACAGAATCCAAAGCAGGATCCAGGCTCTGAGCTGTCTGCACAGAGCCCGACATGGGGTTCAAACTTGTGAACTGCAAGATTATGACCTGAGCCGAAGTCTGACCCCTAACCAACTGAGCCAGCCAGGTGCACCTGCAGTTTGTTCACTCCTGAGGGAGCTCTCCCTGGTTTTTGGGTCCCCACCTGATTGTGTTATTTGTTGGGGGGGAGTCATGGGTGAGGCCGTGTCTCTGTCTCTCCTACCCTTCTCAGTCCAACTCTTCTGTTGTGGAGGTTCTGTTCACATAGTTCTCAGGCCATTTCCAGAAGAAAATTATTCCATTCGTTAGCTACAAATTTGTTGTGTCCACAGGAGGAGGTGAGTTCAAGGTCTTCCTATGCCACCATCTCGACCCCCCATTATTATTTTCAAAATTATAATGACCTTCAGAAAAGCTCCAATTGCTCTCCCCACCCCTCTCTCTCAACCCATTAATTTAAACACTTTGAGAACCACGGTTTTGGGTATGAGAGAGATGGAGACATTTACAGGGATGGAAGTGGATTGGGAGCTGAAAAGGATAATATGGGCTAGTGCCTAGCAGAGAGATTGTGTTATATATTATTTAAACAGTGAAGGTAAATGTTGCTGATCCTGGAAGACTAGTATGGAAATTAGTGTCTCTTTCCTCAAGCATTTTTCCAAGAGTCAGGAGGAGAAGACAGAGAATATAGAATGAAAACGGAAGAGGCAATTTCAAGGTGAAGTCTCGAGGAGGTGCCATAGGGAGGCTGAGCACTTCAGCCTTTCCAAGCAGGTTCATGAACAGTTTGGAAGAGGCATAAAGATGGGACTGGGGAGATAGAGTAGGGGTTATGTGAGAGGATCACATAATTTTATGTGGCTTTGTGCTTAGAGGGACTCAATTTTTATTTAGTCTTAGAATATCTCAGAGAGGTGCAACACTTACGAATGAAGAACAACCTTTGGGAATTTAAGATCTAGAAAAGACCAAGGCAGGCATGGTAATGTAGGGAAGAAAGGGATCTGCTTTGGTATGTAATCTGGAAATGTTAAGTGTGCCGAGGTCTGACCAGTGGCCAGCTGGCTGGGGAATTGTTAGCCTTTTGCCTTGAGGGAGGATCTGGCTCATCTAGAGCACAGAAAGTACGAATAAATAAATGGCTGTGTGTGGCCCCAGGCTGGAGCTGTGTTGTGACAGTGTGAGAAGTAAGAAAGCACCGGCTGCCTTCTACTTGCGCTATAGGTGAACAACCGCACCCCATTGGTCCACAGTCATTGGCTGAACCAAAACTTCAATGGGGTACTTGCATGGAAAGGCTCTCGGTGTCGTAATATGATGTATTACTTTCACAAGGCTTAGAATTACAGGCTAAACAAAAATTGGTAATTTGGAATTGGAACCCACTGAGTCTAGAACCAGGTAGGGCCAGTCACTTGGCATTGTCTGGGTCTTGGCAGAGCCAGAACAGAGCAAAGAGGCAGCTCAAAAGTTAGAAAAGCCCATTTCCCCACCAGTCAGCTCATTTACCCTTTCCCTCCCCAGCCAACCTTCCCTAAAAACTTCCTGTAACGTTGAAGGAACATTTCTCTTAAAACTTCTGCCCCAAGATAAATCCAGAAAACCCTTAAAGCAACAGTTTTTCTTCCGTTTGGATTTGGATGAAATTCCTCCCTGAATGTATCAGACATTATTTGGGAGGAATACAAATAGCCCCTAGCTTGGGGCTTCGCTTGTACAAGTGAATACTTACTAAATACTACTTGAGGAGTAAATGAGATGGTAAGCTAACTCTTTCCGCGGTTGACACACTGGACGCGTTCATTATGCTCTTTACCTTCATGGGGCGCTGAGCCAGGGATGGTGCAAATGGATTGGCAGATGTGACGTTGGGCCTTGGAGACTGAGAGCACCATTTGTGAGCTTATTCTTGTATGAAATTTATCTCTGTTGTCAGTCTCATCTGGCAAACAAGTAAATAGTGGTTGGGGCAAGGAATAATGGTGGCCAGAAGAAGGCTGGCATTGAGGTAGGCTGCATCCCAGGGCTCCTTTTTGTTTATTCTATGTTTCTTTCCCATTGAGCTGCTGAAAGTACCTTTAAAATACTGTGATTGGCATAGTTATTCCTTATTTTTTGTGTAGGTATAAATAATTTAAAGAGGTTTTTCCCTCCCTCCTGTATGTATGTATGTGTGTATGTATGTATGTGTGTATCTATCTATCTATCTATCTATCTATCTATCTATCTATCTATCTATCTTTCCTTCCTGGATTTATATCTCTCGACAAGCTGTGATCTGATTTGGAAACATCAGATTGGTCAAGGATTGATTTCTCTCTCTCTCTGTCTGTCTGTCTGTCTGTCTCTCTCTCTCTCTCTCTCTCTCTCTCTCTCTTTTTTTTTTTTCCCCAGGGAGCAGAAACCTTTTGGAGGCCCAAACATTTTTCTTACAGCTCTAAGTATTGAGACATGGCTAGTCCTAGACAGGGCTGGAAACCAGGAGAGCTTTGTCTCCTCTTCTGGCCTTTTCCTTTTCTGTGCCCTTGCATATACCTCCTGCTTCTTTAGCTGTCTCCTTCTACATTTTGCATGGGTCCTCCTTGTCAGCATTTAAAACAAGGAATTTATTTAAAAATAATTAAAAATTTAAATGTTGTTTTATTTATTTTTGAGAGACAGAGATAGCGCAAGTAGGGAGGATCAGAGAGAGAGAGAGAGAGAGAGAGAGAGAAATACAGACTCTGAAGTAGGCTCCAGGCTCTGAGCTAGCTGTCAGCACAGAGCCCGACATGGGGCTCAAACCCACAAACTGTGAGATCATGACCTGAGCCGAAGTTGGATGCGTAACTGACTGAGCCACCCAGGTGCCCCTAAAAATAATTTTAGATTTACAAAAGAGTTGCATTTGGGGAGTTCCCTAGTCTTCTTGAGGGCACACACATCCACACACACACACGTGTGTGTGTGTGTGGATGTGTGTGTGTGTGTGTGTGTATTTGTGTGTGTGTGTATACACATACACATTGTATTTTTTTCCTTTTTGGTGGGGGCTAAATGCTTAGGAGTAGAATAGCTTGATCTTAGGGTAAATGTATGTTTCTCTTTATAAGAAACTGACAAACCTGTTTCCAAAGTGGTTGTACTATTTTATACTTCCATGGGTGATATATACAAGTTCCTGTTCCTCCCTTTGTATTTGTTAGTCTTTTTAGTTTTGGTCATTTTGTTTGGGGTGTAGTGGTACAATGATGTCGAGCACTTTCACATACTTATTGGCCAATTGTATATCTTTTTGAAGAGTCTGTTTACATATTTTATCCATTTTCAAATTGGGTTGTATTTTTATTATTGAGTTGTTGGAGTTCTTTATATATAGTTGGGTATCAGTCCTTTGTCAGATAGGTATTTTATAAGTCTTTACTCCCAGTCTGTAACTTACCTATTCATTTTCTTAAGTCTGTCTCTGATGAGCTTTTCTAAATTTGGACAAAGTCATATTTATCATTTTTCCTGTATTACTGAATTCTGTGACCTGAGAAACCTTTGCCCACTATGAAGTCATGATGATAGTCTATATTCTTCTCTAAAAGCTTTATGATTTTAGCATTTATATTATACTGCAAATCAGTTTGTGTGAGTGATATGAGATATAGGCATCAGGTTATGATACCCCCATATTCTGATTTTTAGTTCTGTGGCAAATGAGGGTGCCTGCTCTTCCTAAAAAGGTAGAGTAGCCACAAAGTGCTTATCAACCGGAGAAGATACATCTTACTTCTAAATGTCATCGATGGATTGCTTCTATTATACTGTCAACCAAAGTTATTTGAGTAGTGAAGTATAAAGACTAAAAAATTCAGAAGGGCTTTCTGAGAACTTATTCTTTTCCGTGGATTCCACACTATACTGTAATCATGTATTTGCATGCATATCAAGTGATGGAGAATGAGAGGCAAACATTTGACCAGTTGTCTAAAGTATTCACTCAATTATGGAAATAGAACAGCAGATATAACTCATGTCTTATATACTGTCAGATGTGAGAGGTTATCTGTCGTAAGCTGTTTTATATGGTAATCAGCTAGACTTTTAGTTGTGTAAATGATACCCAAGGTGAATGTTTTTTATTTTAACATGTATATATAAATAAAATTAGACCATGGTTTGAAGTGTTTATAAATGCTTACTGATAATTTATCCACTTTCAGAAGCAATTTCTGGTAGATGGGCCACCCTAGACACCATTATAAGTATTTGTGATGCTTTTCTTGGGAGAAGATAGATTCTAAGGGAAAAGCAGTTATTTTAGGCTAATATTGAATATATTTTTCATGTTCTCCAAACTGTTTTTTTTTTCTCATCTGGAAAGTGAATTAATTGTACTTCATAATCTTTTAAGAGGTTTTGACATGTTTACAATAACAAAAATTAATATCTGTGTTGGAAAGACTACTGTACTGGAAAACTACAGTTCTCATAAATTATTAAGTTATCTCTGCAATCTAATCAAAGTTTGATAGCTGCAGCTTGTGGCGGGCTAGATTTTCGGCAAGCAGAATGACAGAGGACAGTATGTCGAGCAGTATCACAGGCACTCTGTGGAAGACTGTGTTCTTCACACTTTTATAGACGCCTCTTAATTTGTCAGTAAATTGGAGATGTCAGCTGTATTTAACGAAATGTAAACTCTTGTCTATGTGAAGCTTTCACTATCAAACTATAGTTGGTTATAAAAAATGAGAATCTTTCAGAAGGCTACCCCCTTTTTCTCTTTTTCTGAGGGGCGACAGGAAAGAGCATAACAAAGTGAGTCAAAAAGCCATTTTTCTCCATTCCAGTCCCAGTGTCGATGCCAGCCTTCAGTGCTGGTCCTGTGATGAGGTCGCTGTGGACACAGGGTACAGGGGCCGCTCTACCCCAGCTCCCGTCTGGATTGAACTCACGAGATACAATCGTTGCTTTCGGTTGTAATGGCTTTGAGGTTTTGAGGTGTAGCCCAGAGTGAATTGCAGGAGTCCTAGACTGAACTCAGTCTCTGGTTATTCCTAGTGGAAGAATCTCTCTCTTTTCTTACAGAATAGATAGATGTCCTCAGTGGTTCTCTGCTCAGGAATCTGCCCTGGGACGTCGGTGGAGATTGAACCAGGTTGAGTGAGAGGGCGGTCACAGCTGGCTGCTGGCGGCTGCACGTTTCCTTCAGAATCCAATTTTCCAGTCCCCTGCCTATTCTCCTAATGAGAAATAAGCCAGAAAATGGGACAGAACAAAAACTAAACCAAAACCATAAAACAGGTTTAAGACGAATTTCATCCTTTGGCTCTCTAATCTTCTCATCGAATTAGCCTGTGTTCAGCAACTTTGATAATGGATGTTTTTATGTTCAAAATCGGTTTATGTGTTTTCTTTTCTTTTCTTTTTTAAATCAGAGCTAGGAGATTTGTTTGCTTGTGTAATGCTAAAGTAGAAGCTTAAAGTTAAGAACATTCTGTTCTCCTTCCTTCCCTTGTGCGGTGATCTTTAACATCAACACCAAGGTGTGTGTGTTTGGTTTGCGATCCGTTTAGCTGTTAGGTGTTGGTGGTTTCCTCAAGCTGACTCTTGCTGCTAATGAACACTATCATTTATACAGTGTCGCTGTAGTAGAGTCTTGTTAAATAATTGATCGGGCCCTAGCAGGTAGAGAATGGCAAATGTAGTCCCTTTGTTGCTATGGTAATACATTTGGTTTAAGGAGACTGTCATTTGGACCACATGGATATGGTGCATGTGACATAATTGCCTATGGTTGAGGCAGTTGGAGAGGAAAATCAGCTTAAGAGGAGATGGCATTTGGAAGCAAATTAATATCTATTTCAGAGACTTCTTGGACTTTCCATTCTGGAGTGACTTATTCTTTTTTATTAAAAGGCTCATTCTTAGCTGATGCATCAGCACGGAGAATGAGTCAAGTGACAGATTTGTTTACTTGCTAACGTGGTGGAATCTGATCATTTATTGTGTAAAATGGTTATTGTGTGAGGTTTACATTCTTCCCTCTGTTATCCCTAGGAGGGCTCCGTGTAAGTAAAATTGATGCCATATTTATTAATGATCTTGAAGAAAGAGGACAACATATTCGCTCTCTTTTATTCTCCTTAAAAAAAAATCTTAAGTCCTTAAAGATAGGGGCTAAAGCGATGTATTCTTTCAGCATATATTTACAGTGCATGCAGCTAGATGCTCTTAGTGTTTGGAAAGCTGGTGCGCAGACCCGAGCAGAGTGGATGCAGTCCTTGCCCTCAGTGGTTAGATGCTGGAGGACCATGTCCACCTATCTTTAGGTCTACCTTTGGCACTATCCTTTGCCTTGTAGAAATGTTTCTTAATAGATGCTTGATAAACTTTTAGAGCTGTTCCTTTTCTCCCCCCCCCCCCCAGTTCAGTCTCTTACTATGTGTTTTTTTCCCAGTGGTGAATTAATACAATTTGTCAACAACCAATACGAAAGGAAATGAAGGCTTAAGTGACATGAGCACATATCTTTCTATTGATCCATGCTTGTCCTCTCTTCACTCAGGTTCTACCTCGGCCATGATGCCATCCAAGCCAATGGCCATCTCTTTCTGGATATTATACTCAGTCAACGTGACATTTAATCTTGTTTTCTTATGTTATGACTTAATTTTTCTTGTGTTCTTGCCATATCTTTTCAGTGTGTTGGGGCAGGGAAAAAAGCTAAAAGCCAGTGGTCAAGTCCTGGCAATTTTATTTTGTAGAGAAGGAACCAGGCCTGTAGAAATGAAAGGATAACTAGTTAATAGAAGAATCCCAACGGGTGTCCCAAGTGCTCAGACTCTGGGGTCTCTTCTCTTTGTTCTTCACGCCTGTCAGTAAGTGCTGTGCTCTCACCGTGGTGGGGGCGTCTTGGCGACCAGTGGGTGCTGAACAGGATTGCTAACTCTTGGGCTGACTGTGAGCTCAGGTACAGTGGGTTAGGACAGTGGCTGCATAGTGCACACCTAATGGACACAACATTGGGAGTCTTAATTTGATAGGTTGAACAGTTGGAAGCCACTATAGGCTGCTGAGAAGAAGCCGAACGTGGGCAAATTAACACTCAAGGGAAGATGCGAGAGATCCACGGTGCTGTGTGTCATTGTGGTTGTGATCAAGGAGGGCAGCAAGAAATGACCTTGGGAGGGAAGTGCTACCCATTTGACACATACAAAATTGAGGCTTTTTGATTTTGAACTAAGGGGCCATAATAAGTGTGTGATAGAAAAAGGAATCAAATTTTCAAATGGCCTGTCAGCGGTATCTCTTATGATCCAAGAAGGTTTTCTGACTCTGAATTTTGAAGATGATCTTACTTTATTTTTACTTTTTGAAGGATCATTTTAATATTACTTAACCCTCGTCCCATGCTCTAGCCCTAGCCCTGATTGAGACAGGTGGACATTAAGAGAGACCTCTACCTGATTAAGAAAAAAGAGGAATTTATTGGAAGGGTTCTGGTACTTTAAGGAACTCAGACTCAGCCTGGGCTCCAACCAGGAACCGGAATGCTGGCTCAGCATTCTATCCTAGTTTCTTTCTTCCTCTTATTAACCTGGCTTTCGCTCCACCTAGCTCACCTGGGCTGCTTTATACCTCCCAAGTTTATGTCCCAGTTATTGAAGCAACTAGAGAAACTCATTTAGCATTTCCCAGTTCTGATTTAAATCCCTAGTTGGAGGGTTGGGGGCAAAATTTGATTGGCTCATGCCATTTTTGCAGACCATTCAACAAGGGTGGGAGGCAGGCAGCCAGGTCCCACCCCTGAATTGGGGGCTATTGGGGAGAGAGAAGAGAACCTGTTCAGATATTACCCACAAGTGAAAACCCCAACTTGAAGTTGCCCAGATTCCTGAAAAGTTATTCACCGTTTGTGGTGAAATGTTTTAAAATGTCTCTGTGGCATAATGAAGAGTTAAATTGGTTTGGTCCATTTTTATCAATTTCATTATATGAAAATAATTGCGGAACCCTAGCTTCTCCTTGAAGCTGATGGTTTGCTTACTTACCTGTCTGCACTTATTAAACCTGACTGGAAGATGAGGTATTTGGTGTTTTGTTTTGTTTCGGTAGCCTGACTTGAAAGCTAAAGGTCTACAGTGCTTTAGCATAATGTCCCCACAATTAAAATGTGGAATTTTTGTGCATTCAGAAGTTTTGTTCGCTACAAACCACATTTCTTTTGATTGTATTTATATCCTTCCCGGAGAGGTTTAGAAATGAATAACCTTGAGCTGTTCAGACCTCCGAAGGTTTACTGGCTTCAGAGATTCTGATTTTATTTATAGGCTGCAAGAAAACACTCAATGAAGTTTGTTGTGATTCACTGCTCATCACCTTGAGCTATTGCCACTCAGTGCCGGGAAGGCCCTGAATCTTGTACAGTAAGAGAATAGAATAAAAACCATGTACTTCGAAACAGAAGCCTAAGTGTTGTTATCTCAGGCATTTCTCCTAACATATCGAGTGGACCCAGGCCAATGGCTTTAGATCTGAATTTTCCTGCTTACTCTCACCCCTGTGAGGAGCGAATACTTTGTCAAAACAGCGTCTGCTTTGGGCCGAGTGCTTCTGGTGGCTGAAGGAAAAGCTAACAGGAATGACAGTTTTCAGGCTCAGCTGAATAGCGGTCGGATGAAAAGTAAATCTAGATAAATTATGCTTAGGCCTCTTAGAGTACCCCCGACTCCCTCCCCAGGTCTGATTTATGCAGAAGTGCCTGTCTGCTGCCTCTTCTAAATATACAGCACACACATTTTCTATGTTCTATGCAGATTTGAGGGAGCCGCGGAGGCAGGTAACTGTGAAATGGCCATCAGGGGTGTCTGCCGAAACCCATTGTCCATGTGGTTGAAATATAGAGCTCACACATTTAAGCCAGAAACATGAAGCGGAACAAATTGGGTTGAAAGCCAGGTAATAAAATAAGTGATAAATGGAGAGGGACCCCAAAGGTGCTCCTGAAAAGCTGGCATGAGGTTGCAAGCCAGACCAGGAGAGGTGGGTGTTGGGAAGGGCTTCATGCATGATGGATGCAGCCAGGTATCTGACCACCGTTTTCTAAATTATGTATTTGGTAGGGAGGAGCAAGGGACGCTTTGCTTTAAGGTTTTTTTGTTTGGTTTTTTTGTTTTGGAAGAGCTTGGATAGTCTGTTTTGTTGGTGGTATCGTTTTTCATCCCTTAATGAAAACTTAAAGTGAAAATTAGCAACATCTGTCTTTGTTTCAATCTCGAAGCGTTATAGTGTTATTTTCTTTTTTCCCTCAAGGGAGGCTAGAAATGGTGGAAAGATATGAAGGCTTTTGGACTTTACTAGGTCTTTCCTGGCATGCAACTACTTCTTCTTTTTTCTTTTTTTTACATAGGTTTGTTTTGAGAGAGAGAGCACAAATGGGGTAGAGGTGGGGAGAGAGAGAATCCCAAGCAGGCTCCATGCTGTCACTGCAGAGCCTGATGTGGAGCTTGAACTCTGAAACTGTGAGATCATGACCTGGGCCGAGATCAAGAGTAGGACCAGGAGTTGGATGCATAACTGACTGAGCCATCCAGCTGCCCCTCCTTTCATGGGAATTCTTTTTTTTTTAATGTTTTATTTATTTTTGATACAGAGAGAGACAGAGCATGAGAGGGGGAGGGGCAGAGAGAGAAGGAGACACAGAACCGGAACCAGGCTCCAGGCTCTGAGCTAGCTGTCAGCACAGAGCCTGACGCTGGGCTCGAACCCACGAACGTGAGATCTGACCTGAGCTGAAGCCGGAGGCTTAACCCACTGAGCCACCCAGGCGCCCCTCCTGGGAATTCTTAAGGATATCACATACTTAGTACTGTGACAGGGGTGTACCTCCCCTGAGTTGTTTTCTCTGGCAGTTTGGGTCTGTAAAGGGCATCTTGAGCCTTTCTTTCTTCGATAGATCGTGTCCTTGCTCCTTCCCAGTCTTTTCAGTGAGGTCCTACAAAGCAGCCTGGTGAATGATTCTCTGCCCCTCATGCCTATTTCACAGGTGGGTGTAGGCTGCTTACCTGCCTTACCTCTGGTTGCAAAGAACAGATACACACTCCTGTGACTTCAGGTCCTACAAAGCTTATTCTAGGCCCTAGGAAAAGGGGACAGTCAGGCTCTGGGAAGGAAAGGGCAGGGGCTGAGGAGAGCTGGAGGCTGGAATCAGAAGGCTGTTTGTGACTCCTCTGCTGAGGGGTTGTGGGGTGTCATGCTGGGAACCTGCCCGCCCTGTTAACCCAGGTACTCTGCAGGTTGCTGGTTTGTCTCGGGGCGTGCTGCTGGCTGGCTTTACTTCCTGATTCAAATCTCTGAGGGATTTGAAATGGCTGAGCTAACTAACCATCATCTCTGAGATTAAACCACGTCACAGGTTGATGGTCAGCCTAGGGATTAGTTGCTTTTAGATCAGGTTCCCAATCTTGGTCCTGTCGGTTTCTGTTCATATGACTAGGAGATGATGGCGTGGGAGTGTGTATGTGGAGGTGTCGGGGTGGGGGTGTTTCAGGCGGAAAGTCACTCCCTAAGGCTGCCCCCAAGCATTGGTTGGGAATATCACCAATTTCCTTTAGAAGGGATTGTGAGCAAGGCATAAGCCTCAACGAGATGAAGGGCACACACACTTTCACGTAATGCCCACAAGATACCAGGAAGGTGGAGGATATTCTCCTTGTTTTGTTTGACACTGAAGAAATTGGGGCCAAAAGAGGTTAAGTACTTTTCTTAAAGTTATAGACATGGTAGGTGACAGAGCTGAGATTTGAAAAGTGCCTGATTTATTTGGCTCAACTAGGCCATGATATGTCTTCTACTTTCGAGTTCTTCAGAGAAGAGGCAGGGCCACGCTGCAACCTGTAATAGTGTCGGCCCTTTCTTGTTCTTGTGGTCACCATTTTCCTAGTGCTTGGTAGCCAGGATAGCTTCTCATTTTTTCCATCTCAAGGGAAAGAGCCTCTAAGAAAGATTCTTGAGTTTTCAGTTATGAAAAGAAATGGTTAAAACTCGGTACGTTGAAGTCAATACTGTTCTCACTATATTGGTGCTGAACTAGGAGCGGGGAAGAAGCCTTCCCCTTGGTTGAGGAGCACTAGAGTGAACATTTCCGGAGGGGAGCCTGTGTCAGTCCTGCTTGTTTGCCTTTCCCAGGTTCCCTTCCTCATGGACGGGTTTGTGATCCCTCTCCAGCACACGGTAGGCTGGAGGCCATGGGGCTGGCACACGGCAGGCGTGCGGTACGCCTTGTGGGCTGGCTTGCGGCTCCACTGCCTGTCCTCGGGCCTGGCGAGGCACTTCTTGATGAATCCTTTTTCTCATGCTGCAGCCTCATCATTTCTCTCTGTCTCTGTCTCTCTTTTTTCAATGTTTATTTTTTTGAGAGAGCGAGAGCGCGAGTGAGCATGAGTAGGGGAGGTGCGGAGAGAGATGGGGACACAGAATGTGAAGCAGGCTCCAGGCTCTAAGCTGTTGGCTCAGAACCCGACGTGTGGCTCAAACTCACGAAGGGCGAGATCATGACCTGAGCTGAAGTTGGACGCTTAACTGACTGAGACACCCAGGCACTCCTCATCATTTCTTTTTATTCAGATTTTACACGCTGTGGGAGAGAAGGCAGGTTTTCTGATACCTGTTTGGGGAATTCTTTGGAATTCTGTAGGACTTCTTTAGTGGTTCAGCTTTAACTTCTGTGTTCCCTGTGATTTTTAGTCCAGTGCACTGCATTTTAGGACCATGCAGATGTTTGCAGTTACCAACTAAGTCCTTCTCTTTCCTGCTCCTGTCTCCTCCTTTGTCATTACCTCTTTGGTGGTAATTAGCAATTAGAGCATGGGTTTTGGAGCCAGACAGACGGGGATTCAGTTCCCTGTTCCAACATGCCCAGAGTCGGGTGACCTTGGGCAAGTGACTCCATCTCTCTGAGCTTGGGGCACCTAGCACAGTGCACAGCACAAGGTAATGACTCTAGAAAGCTAGGTGCTGCTAACATGATAATGATGATCATGGTAATTGTCACATTTTCTTCTCAGGATTGTTAATGCTCATTCTTCCCAAACGGGGGAGCTCTTACCTCTGCGCTGCTTCAGCGCAGCAGTGGACAGGAGACGTAATGCAAGGTCTTCTTGTTCGTATTCTGTTGTCGTACTGGGGTTTGAAGCATTTCAAGTGTTCGAAAGCAAATTTCCTATGAAGATAATTATCATGTTTCTAATGTAGTTGGGAGATGAGGTGTTTTAATTAATGATGTGCCAGCAACCCTTTCAATATGGTGAAGTGTGATTTTTTTTTAAGGTCTTCCTCTACTTGGTCATAATTAGGGACATTTGGAACACTCAGGCATAATATCTGCTGATTTGTACACCTTCATTAAGCAATTAGGACTGAATGACCTAGTGACCAGACTTTCAGGGGATCAGGTTCCAATTTTTGAGGAGGAGGAGATGGTTATGCTCTCTTCTCCCCTGCCCATTTCCCTGTCACCTTTATCCATATCCAGTGTTTATCTAAAGAAGCACTGCTATACATTTTTTGAGGCCTTGCTTTTTATAGATTCTCTCTACTGCATTCCCCTTTTCACACCCCCCCTTTTTTTTTTTGCCTTTTGAGCCAATCTGGCTAAATTGTGATGCTAGGGAATAATATTTTCACATGGCACTGACTGCTTTTGGGGTAGTAAAGATGATTAAGAGTGCAAATGACAACAGTGAAGTTAGAGCCATGAGAATCTGGAGAAAGAGGGAGAAAACGAAAGTAAAAAACTTGAAAACTTAAAAAGGATTGTTGATCTCATATCTAAACATCATTTTTATAGACTGAACTCCTTAAGAAACAGGTGCTGTGCTTGACTTGTTCTGTCTTGTATTCCTTTATTTAGCACTGAACTTGGTGCAAAGTAGAATTTATGTAATGATTTATTGAGAAAACGGAGGTTCATTGGTATTATGTAAATGACATGGATATCTATAGGCACAGATATCTGTAGGTTCACAATTTGAATCTCTGGGACCCAGTGAGAGATGTATAAAGAACAGAATGAAATAAAGAGGGCAAGAATGAAAAAGAACAACAAAGAAACATATTAGGCATGTTTAAGAAAGTTACAAAATAGGAAATGTAAATTTCCCTTGCGGGTAATTGATGTAGAGGGAACACAGAGTGTGTGGATGTGTGGCATTGCATAATTCAATGCTGCTATTTGATTGTTTTTCAGAAAGCAGAGGGCAAGCAGCTGCATAACAATTTTGCTCTTATTTGGTTTATATCTCTTCTTGATTTTGTCCTTTTATTACTTAGACTAGAATGACTTTTCAAGCTCAGAGTCTCATCATTTTTTTCCATTTTCCACTTTAGGTTTATAGTTGCTGTGTTGAATCACCCTTAATTTCAAAATTCTTTTCCATGCTGTTAATGCAGATTATACGACTTTAGGTCCACTTTCATTCGTCAGGTCCTTTATCCCGTAAGGGACTCAAAGGCTGGTATGAAGACGGCACGCATCTTCATTCCGCAGGATGTGAGTTTTAAGCCAGTACTCCAAACACGCCCTCTGTTGTTCAGGTCCCCAGTCCTTCAGCTGCTCTCGCCGCTGACATACAGAGGTGCCACAGGGGCGTCCTGGGGCAGTGTGGGTAGACGCTCCTTAAGCCCTGGGTGGAGTGGGGGGAGCACTGTCCCCCAGCGTAATGGGAGGAGCCTCCTCATTTCACATCCTGAAGCTAGGTAAGGATTCTAACTCTGGAATCCAGTCAGAGGGGAGGCTGGTGGTGGTGGCTTTCTGGGATCGGGTTGAAGTGGGGGCACAGATATTTCCTGAGGAGTAGTAGGGCCCCGATTGACCATCAGCAATCTCCCATTCTTCCTTCTTCAGCTCAGAGGCATGTATTGGTGGTTGTGATGAGTAGAGGACAGAGGTGAGGACCATCCATCTTTCCTTGTTAGAAAGCAACTGTCAGTGTTTTACCTTGGCGATGTTTTCCTAGGTAACGGCAGCAGTGATAACTGCCAGGTAAGAACCACAGCCCTGAAGGGAGTTGGGTAGAGATCCTTACAAACTACTCACTCTAGGGCTGGAGTGCGTGTCTGAGGGCTGTTTTGGGTGCCATACAGGATGTATTTCCTTTAGCTTGCTAGAACACATACTGTGATTTCCAATTATGTAGGCACCTAGAAAAATTAGTTTTGAAAATCTCTAAAGTAGGCCCAGAGACCTATTTACGAATTCATCTGTAATTACTTATTGATCACATACCACATGACCAGGCCTGGCCAGCCCCTGCTCAGATAGAACAGTAAAATTCAGTCCAGGGTTTTGAACCGTCATTCTGTTTGTGATTTAGGTTGTTAGGGAAAGCCCATTTACCCTGAAATCGAGACAGATAGCCTCTGGGAGTTGTGAGTGGAAATTCATCTGTTTCTGCCTGTCATTTGGAGAAGGTAGGGCACCGGTACCTTCAGCAGTGGGTTATACACAATCAGCAGTGATGAATGTATGAACATTTTTAATTAGTCTTCATGCCCTCTGTCTAATGCAATCAGAAACCCTCTATCAGAGGAGAGATTTATAATCAATCATTCATCATCATCATCTGAGGTAGATATAAACCCATTTGCTTTTAGTCTGCAGCTTAAAATATCTGCTCTAGAGAATTATTACTTAACCAGGCAGATATCTATCTATAAACCAAGTATATTTTGAGCATGTAGACTTAAATCTCAAATTGCAGATTGCTCTGATTAAGTATAATTGTGTGAATTAAGGTATCTCTAAGCCTTCACTCTGTGCAGAGGAAAGCTAGTGTTAGAGAAAAAGGATCTAGCTGGCATCAAGGAGATGTGAGTTCCAAGCCTAGCTTTGTGAACCCCAGTTTCCTTGTTTGTTAAAAAAAAAAAGATTGATATAGCTGATATTTCAGTCCTCACTCTGTCAGTGAGGTTGCATTGCGTGTAATACAATCCTATAGTAAATATTTTTGGACCATTTACTATGTGCACTGAACTACTATACTGTGCCTTATAGCAGCTATGTGAAGCCTGCATCACCTCATTTATTGAAAAGGCCACCTTTTTGGGGGCACCTGGGTGGCTCAGTCAGTTAAGCATTTGACTCTTGATTTCAGCTCAGGTCATGATCTCATGGTGCATGAGATCGAGCCCCTGGTCAGGCTTTGCACTGACAGTGTGGGGCCTGCTGGAGATTTTCTCTCTCCTCTCTGCCCCTCCCCTTCAGTGTCTCTCTTTCTCTCAAAATAAATAAACACTTAAAAAAAAAAAGAAGCCACCTCTGTCAGCCTTGGAGTTCTTGGTGGAAAGGCTGATTTCTGTAGGCCAAAGATTTGGAGGTATCAGCTATGAATCCACAACAATTATCTAAATAAAGATCATTGATTGAATACAGTGTCCTATAGAGATGATCTTTTGTTTACCATAGAGGGTGTGAGAAATTTCTGCAATTAAAGTGAAATTAACAAATTAAAATTTAACTGACAGCCAAATAATTCCTCTATTGTGATCTGCTGTACAAATGTTTTTTTCTGGGCCTTTGGGTGGCTCAGTAGGTTGAAGGCCTGACTTTGGCTCAAGTCATAATCTCACAGTTCATAAGTCTGAGCGCTGCATCGGGCTCTCAGCTGTCAGCACAGAGCCCACTTCGCATCCTCTGTCCCCTTCTCTCTCTGCTCCCCCTTCAAAAATAAATAAATATTAAAAAAAATCCTCCCCCAAAGGTGAAATTCTAGAGGATTCAAGGACAAGTTAATCTTTATTGTTGGTCAGCAGTGTTAGTGAGCATATAGAAAGTAGATCACTTTCCTCCCCCTAGTAATTATGGGGAGTATAGATCAGTACAATTCTTTGGGAGCCCACATATCAGAAGCCTTCAGGGATATGTACCCTTTGAATTGACATTTCTATTTCTAGCGTTTTAACAGAAAGACAAAACTAAGGCTATGCTAAAATGTTTAGTAAAAAGGATGTTCATTGTCCCGTTTATGACACTAGATACATATAATTAAATTTTATTTTTTTTAAACATTTTTGATTGATTTTTGAGAGTGAGGCAAAGCAGTAGTTGCGGAGGAGGGGGGCAGAAAGAGAGGGAGACACAGAATCTGAAGCAGGCTCCAGGATCCAAGCTGTCGGCACAAAGCCCAACATGGAGCTTGAACCCATCAACTGTGAGATCATGACCTGAGCTGAAATCGGACGCTTAACCAACTGAGCCACTTAGGTACCCCTTATGTACCCAGATTTAATGTTAAAACAGGTCATTAAAATGACATGTATTGTTAAGCAAAAGAAATATTACATGGGCTATTGAGCCCGTCTTAGGGTAAGCGCATGAACTGGCCAATATGCGCACATTCGATGTGGGTTTGAACTAGGTATCTGGAGCTTACCATGGTTAGTTTTGTCTGGTTGAGTGATATGAGTTGTGTTTTTTTTCATATCTGCATTGTTTTTCTGATAACAAGGAAATAATACAAACCTCCTGAAATAGAAACCCCAGCTCAGTCCAAGGGCTAGAAATTGCTTACACACCTGAATTAGTGAGGAAATGTAATTGTTTTAAGTGGACATAATTCTTATCCTGAGGCAACGCAGTTTGGTTAACCTGCCTTTATTCACATTGATAATTGAGATCTTTGAGTTCTTTGAAATAAGATTTAGCAAAATTTCACTCTGATTTTACCCTGATAGAAATCAAAAGAAACTTAAGAAGCAAAAACAATGACAACAGTCTCTGGGGACCAGCTTTTTTACTTCAATAGTTAAAATTAATACCAGTGAAACTTGTTAATTGTAGAAATTTAGAATATATATTACTAGCAAATCGAATTCAACAGCACATAAAAAGTATTATCCATCATGATCAAGTGGGATTCATTCCTGGGTTACAGGGATGGTTCAATATCCGCAAATCCATCAATGTGATTCATCACATTAACAAAAGAAAGGATAAAAACCATAGGATCCTGTCGATAGATGCAGAAAAAGCATTTGACAAAATACAGCACCCTTTCCTAATAAAAACCCTTGAGAAAGTCGGAATAGAAGGAACTTACCTAAACATTATAAGAGCAGTTTATGAAAAACCCACAGCTAATATCATCCTCAATGGGGAAAAACTGAGAGCTTTCCCCCTGAGATCAGGAACACGACAGGGGTGCCCACTCTCACCACTGCTGTTCAACATAGTGCTGGAAGTTCTGGCATCAGCAATCAGACAACAAAAGGAAATAAAAGGCATTAGAATAGGCAAAGAAGAAGTCAAACTTTCACTTTTCACAGATGACATGATACTCTACATGGAAAACCCAATCGACTCCACCAGAAACCTTCTAGAACTGATTAATGAATTCAGTAAAGTCGCAAGGTACAAAATCAATGTACAGAAATCAGTTGCATTCCTGAAGCAAAAATGAAGCAGCCGATAGAATATATAGACAGATAAGCAAAGCAAATAAAATTAAACACACACACAATCCCACTTTATAGAAATAACCAAAATAACCAAATAACCTTTTTGGTTATGTCCTTCCTGAATTTATATTATAGATGCATATGTGTGCGCACATGCGTGTGTATGTATTGGTAATCACACAGAGGTACATGCACAGTGTTTCTTACCAATAGAGGGTGGTCCACCAGACTGTATAGTTTAAGGAGCACAGAGACTGTGGCCTGTGGGCATGTCAGAGTTCATAGTGCAGCAGCAATGCCTGACACTTAGCTGGAATTGAATAAATATTCAGGGAACAACTGCATGTATCTTAATGATCTTTCAAGTCACCTGTTTTACTCTGAAAGGTTATTTTGATGACTGGGTAGAATCTCATTGTGTGGATATACCACATTTTGTTGTTTCCAGTCTTTAAGAAAGCACTGCTGAAATAAATGCTCTTGTAACCAAATGCTTGATATAGCATAAATTATTCATGAAGATTAGTAACCTAATGGTTGAATTGTTGGATCAGAGACCAAAGGGCATGTGTGTGTTTCTCACTTTTGATAGCACGGACAAGTGTCCTTCAGGAAGGGTGCACCGTTTTGCATTCCCAGTGAAAGAGCACAGGACAGTACTTGATTTTACCTACGCACTTGGAATCATAGACCTTTGTTTTTTAATTGATTTTTTTTAGATAATTGTAAATTCAAATACTGTTGTACGGGATAATGCAGGGAAACTCCTTGTGCACTTTGCCCAGTTTCCCCAGTGGAAACAGTTTGCCAAACTGCAGTCTAGTATTAAAACCAGGTATATGGGTGCCTGGGTGGCTCAGTCAGATAAGCGTTTGACTTCAGCTCAGGTCATGATCTCATGGTTTGTGGGTTTGAGCCCCGCATCGGGCTCTGTGCTGACAGCTCAGACCCCCCTGGAGCCTGCTTCAGATTCTGTTGTCTCCCTCTCTCTCTCCCTCCCCCACTCACTGTCTCTCTTTCAAAAATAAGCAAACATTAAAAAAATAATGTTAAAACCAGGGTATATTCATTGATATGATCCACAGATTGTCCCAATTTTACATGTACTGATTTGTGTGTGCCTGTATTAACCTGTTAAGTTCTATACAGGTTTCCCATCTGTGTAGGTTTGCACGTCTACCCCCACAGGCAAGACACTAAACAGCTCTAATACTGGAACTGCCCATCTGTAAGCATGCCACTTCCCTCCTGCCCTCCCAGTCCCTATCTCCCCATACCTAACTCCTAACTCCTGGCAACCACTAATCTGCCCACCATTTATAAAATCTTGTCATTTCAAAAATGTTATGTGAAAGGAAATACAGTATGCAGCCATTTGGAATTGCCTTTTTTCATTCATCGTAATTCCCTGGAATTTATCCAAGTTGTTGCTGTTATCGGTAGTTTGTTACTTTTTATTGCTGAGTTTGTTACTTTTTATTTCATGATACGGATGTACTATAATTTGTTTAACCATTTACCTGTTGGACATCTGGGCTGATTCTAGTTTTAGATTATTACAAATAAAGCTGCTTTGAGCATTGGTGTATAGGTTTTTGTGTGAATGTAGGTTTCATTCTTTGTGACAAATACCCAGTGGGTCACTTGCTGGGCTGTATTGCAGTTACATGTTACAGACACTACTGAACTGTTTTCCAGAGAGACTGTACCATTTTACATCCCCACTAGCAGTGTATGAGCGATGCAGTCTCTCCTCATCTTTACCAACATTTAGTGTTGTCACTTTTTAACATTTTAGCTTATTTTGATAGGTATCTAGTGATACATCATTGTGGTTATAATTTGTATTTCCCTAACAGCTAATAATGTTGAACATCTTTTCATGTGCTTATTTGCCTCTGTATATCCTCTTTGGTGAAATGTCTGTACACATCTTTTGCCCATTTTCTAATTGGATTATTTATTTATTACTCTTGAGTTTTGAGAGCTCTTTAGTTTTCTGGACACTGTGTTGGATGTGTAGTTTGCAGACATTTTTTTGCCAGTCTTTATTTTGTCTTTTCATCTTCTCCATATAGGCTTTTATGGAACAAAAGTTTTTAAATTTTAATGAGGTTCAGTTTATCAGTTTTTCCTTTTATGGATCACGCTCTTGGTTCAAGTCTCAGAACTCTTTTGAGTCGTTCCTTAGAGACCCTCTAACTTTGATCATAATTTTTCTGCTTGGGGTAACTGTGTAGGAGTTGGGTTGGACTATTTTTAGCTTTATTAATACCTGGGCTATTGTCTTTCTCTTTCCCATAACTTTAGTTGAGAGAGTGTAAGGGCTGTCTTATTTCATGCTCTCAAGAGCTTTCACAAGATGTCACAATCCTGCTTCAGAGTCGTGGCACCTGAGTCTGGTCCTCTTCCCAGTCTCTTTCACCAGTTCTACAATTTCTGGAATTTTAATAAGCAAAACAAAGTCTTTATTTTCCATCCACCATGAAGGATGGTGATGAATGTGAAAATGGGCATTCTTGGGACTAGTGTGCTCCCCTAACCGGGCTTTTGCTGAGTCCGAAGCTGTATTTCATGTTTTACAGCTTCCCTTAGGCCAAGGTAGTAGTGTGTGGTACAGCTGGCGGTTGACAGTGAACTCTTTAGCAAAATGGCCTAGTTTTTCATCCTGGCTCTTCCCTTCACTTGCTGAGTCGGCAGGGGCATGCTCCTTAATCTCTCTCCTTCAGTTTCCTTATTTGTAAAATGGGGGTAATAATAGTATTTACCTTATGGGGTTGTTCCAAGGATTCAGTCATTACATATAAAGTGCTCGGAGCATGGCCTGGGGAGCACTTATGGTTGTTGTTAATACTTTTATTATTATACCTCTTGCATCAGTGTAATAAAAGTAAGTAGCTTGGGTGCTTATTAAAATGCAGATTCCTGGATCTCCATTCCTAGACCTGATGAATCAGAATCTGAAGGATCAGGGCTGCAAGGAATCTGCATTTCGGCAGGGTTCTCGTGTGGTTCTTACGGAGGCTAAGGTGTTTGAACAGTTAGTTAGTTAATAAATGGTTTGTGTTTCTCCATGGTAAGTAAACGCTCAGGTTTTTGTTTACCATTGAGGCTGGGTGCTTCTGCCAAGGCAATGCTTTCTAAGAGCACTCCTGGTTACCAGAGACAAGCCAAAGTGTCTATACAGGGTCAAGCTGTGGTGGAACTCTATCATGGCCTCATTGATTCAGTGGCATTTCTGCTGGAGTGAGGTAGGTGTGAGACCATCCGGAGTGACGGAGTCTGGTAAACTGGAGCATGAATACCAAACCTGTAAATCTCCAAGTGAAAATGATGGTAATAAAAAAAATAAGTCAGTGGGCAGGCTTCAGTATTCTGGCTGCCAGTTGTAATAGTCTTGTGTAGGTGTGGAGCAGTGTCTGTGTGTGTGTGTGGATGGGGGGAGGTGTGTGGTGTGGGAGATTCTATTTGCCATCTGTGTGTCAGTTTTTTCTCTACTAGTCCGTAGTTTTTTCACCAGCTTGTCTAATAGGGATTATTGTCCTGAGTGAGTCCTGGAAACTAAACTCTTGGATAACCTTAGGCTATAGCAGTACATGCTTCTGTTCTCAAAAAGAATGACTCTCTAGCACTTCTCCCACAAGGGATGCTGCAGAAAGACACAAGTTCCCTCCCCGAGAGACTGACTGACATTTTCTCTAAACAGGACATAACTTTGCCTGGAGATACCCTTTTAAGCTGGAAGCTGGCTCTTGAAAACACAACAAGCTTCCTTCTTGTCCTATGGTGGGAATTCTCATAACCTATCTAAGTGGTTCCCTGGGTCTATAGTTCTTCTGTTCCGTCTGGAAAACACTGCCCACTCCGTGGTGAGTGTTCTGTTTGGTCGACGACTATTTCCAGGATGTTCTTGAGGTTCAGACGTCTCCCGCCACTGCTGAGTTGTGTGCATTGTTACAGTAATTATGTAATTTCATCAAGTAATGGAAAGAAAACTGTTTCTGTGAAGTTGAATTCTTTGTAAAGACTAAAGGCAAGTTGCTATAAGACATTGCTGTCAAATTGGGTGTGGAAGAGATAACTCTAGAAGGTTGGGAAGGTGTTTGAAATATGAAAAGATTCTGCACTTAGATTGATTCACTCTGCAAATGATACATTATACATTATGAGAATGGTTCACACAAGAAAGACAACTTTGAACTTCACTTAGTATGCCTGTACTTGAAGAAATATCAATGTGAAAATATTGGCAAATAAATTTGCTTTTTTTAGGGTTCATGATGAAACAAAGTATTTAAATGTGTATATATGTCATTTTTAAAGATTCTCTACCGTCCTCTCAATTGCATTAGGATGTCTGCACCTGTTCCATCCCAGAGAGCTGTTTGCTAGCAAAATGACTAAGACCAGTCTACAGTCAAGCGTGGGGGGGGCGGGGTGTGTGTGATGGGGAGGTTTTCTTTTCAGAGAAGACAGTCCTCTAAAAGCTAAAGTATCTATAAATCCCTTTCAAAACAATTCTTACTGAAAACTGAAGTTTGATGCATTTCTTTGTTGTCATAGCTCTATTTAGTTTTAGTTCTTCAAATACTTAAATTGCGGTAATTACACATTTGGTAAAATCAAATATTTTGTTTTCCTGTGAAAACGTTCTCCTATAAGTGATGCTCATTATTCAATATAGAGTGATACAAAGTGATTCATTTTTCATGTTCAAAATCTACTCTAAGCAGTAAAATTTGGTATAATAAATTACCTTCAGATAAGAACTGAGAAATTGTTTTATATAAGATCTTAGTGGTGAAAATAAGTTTAGAAAATGAAAAATAGTAACGGTCTGCTTAGATGGCCGACCCTGTTCAGCTCCCACTGTGTGTGCTCTGAGTGTGCCCCGTGTCCCCAGGTCAGGCAGGCTGCCCTCCTATTCAGGTCACATCCGGCCGACCCAGGGCTCTGAGAGTGAGCGGGCTGCTCAGGCTGCGAGACCAGCATGCCTTCCAGGCAGTGGTGTTGAAGGTACAACAGGCAAGACAACTTGGATAAACAACTACATACTATTGTTTTCTTGTTCTGACTTTGGCCAGAGTCCACGTTGAATAATGCCCTTCCTGAAGAAGGCAGTTCGCTTTTTAGAAATAGATGTACCACCTACGAGTAACCCATGAGTCTCCTGCCCCTTGTGATTGGCAGACGACTAGCTGAAGCTAGTGATGTCACTCTTCTTTTCTCTGGGTTGTTCATCTCCGCTCACGAAGGGTTGTTTGGCGCACCAAACTGGTTTTTAGACCCTCTCTGGCTTTAGTGACGAGACTGGATAGAAATAATCATTTATTACCTACACAGGGCAAATGTCCAAGATGATTTGTTGAATGAATGAATTACTTTGCCGGACCCAACAGACATGGCTTATATTTGCTAACCTCAAGCGAAGACAGGCATTATGATTAGGTTAATAAACCATTAAAGTGGAGAGTGGGAATGTTAATGCACGTATAATGTAGTAAAATTGCCTGGCCTGAGCCGAGACTTGGACTTCAGCCACAGCGCATAGATTTTTGTAGTCCTTCCTGTTCCTTCCTCCTTTCCGCCACGAGGACTTGTTCTTTCGAGACTCATGTCCGTGTCATCGCTATCCAGTAATGTTCATTAAGCTCCTGCATGCTGAGGACTGCAGGGTTTCGTCCCTTTTAATGAGCAGAGACGGTTAAGTTGAAGGATAGGCTTTATGCGACACTGCTTTGTCCTGGAAGGACTAGTCTGTGAGGACACAGGGCTCTGGCACAGTTTTCCTCAGTGCAGTAAGCTAATTAGATCAGTCCTGTATTTTTGTTGGCAGGCCCTTTAAAACAAGGGGTAAATCAGCTTGTCTTTGTCCTGGGAGATGTTATCAGACCTGGGCTCCTTGTTGGCACTAGCCATTAGTGAGCTTTTTATCTTGATTTTTGTAAATAGTCACTTCCTTTCCACAGTAGATGTTTATGTTCTATGATTCCTTGCTAATCACTTTGTCACTCCCTGCGGTGCATCTTTGCTTGGGGGACGGGGGCCAGTGTTACGTGGGGCTTTGTTTTGTGCTATGCTGGTTAGGTTTTTAAAATATGTTTTACAAGTAATTGCACTAAATGTTTCACAAAACTTGAGATCAACATGAAAGGAAACTTTTCTAGTCTGGCCCTCATTGCGTTGTGGGATGTGACTTCTTTGTCCGTTTTTTTGCTCCTAGCATACATTGTTTACAGGTTCTTAATTTTTCCTTCAAAGCGAGTTCCTCCTCCCCCCCTCCCCGCCCCATTTGTTGAGCCCTGTTTTCTCTCTGTCCTCTCTCTTGGCCCAGTCCCTCGTCACTGTACCAGCTATAATTTGCTCCCCCGCCCCCCCGCCGCCTCTGTCAAAAGCCTCATTCCAACATATCCCATGTTTATCTACCAGAATAATTTCCTTATATTCCTCTTTTGTCCTAGAACTGCTTTGCTCAGAAATCTTTATCAGTTCCTAATTGTCTAATGAATTAGAGCTTAACTCACTTGTCTGGCTTTCATTATCCAGTTCCGTGTGCTCTGTCAGTGATAGTTCCTGACTCTCTGAAAGAAAGTCGTCTGCCCAGGGTAAGCATGTTTACTGCTCTGTACAGGATGGTGTCGTGGTAAAGAACATGGGCTCTGGGGTCACATTAGCATGGGATCAGATGCTGGTTCAGCTGCTTACCTTGGGCAGTTAATCTTTTAGATTTCTCATCTATAAATTGGGCATAGTGGGAGTTCTTCCTTCACAGAGGCATGAGGTGTGAGTTGTGTATGTATCTGGCACAAGGTAGGAATTCAGTGAAAGGGCAAACTATTAATGCATTATGTGTAGGCAGTCTAAATTGCCCTTCTAATAATTATCTTCGTACTTACAGAAGGCTTACTATGTGTCAGACACTGCCCTAAAAGTCACAAGAATTGATATCAGTCCCATTTTATAGATGAGAAAACTGAGGCTGAGAGTTTGAAGGACTTCCCTAAATTCACATAGCTGATAAATGGCAGAGCTAGGATTTGAATCTAGGGAGTCCAGCTCTAGAGTCAGTGCTCTTAAGCACTGTTCTACACACTCAAATTCTACTCGTGAATTTCCTCACTCCCCAAGCCTGTCGTGGTGTCTCTTTGTCTGAACTCCTAACAGGTATAATAAGGAAAATAAGTTAGTAATGACTTAAGTCTTCATTGTTTTGTATTCTTCAGTCACGTTCATGTACTAAAAATTCCTTTGACTATAAAGTTACTACATGCTAAAATAGAGAATTTGGAATATGGAAACATCAAAGAAGAAAAGAAAATATACTTGGAAGGGCACTTGAATAGCTCAGTTGCTTAAGTGTCCAACTTCAACTCAGGTCATGATCTAATGGTTTGTGAGTTCGAACTCTGTGTCGGGCTCTGTGCTGACAGCTCAGAGCCTGGAGCCTGCTTCAGATTGTGTCTCCCTCTCTCTCTGATCCTCCCCTGCTCATGCTGTCTCTCTATCTCTCAAAAACAAATAAAATATGTTAAAAAAAATACACCTGGAGGTAACTGTTCTTCACGTTATCTGTCCTCTTTGTCTCATTTATAAATAGTATACATATATACCTGACAATATAGAGCATTTATATACATTATATACAATTATGGTCATGCCATGTCTATAATTTTATATCCTGCTTTTCTTAACATTACATGTATTTTCCTATGTCATTAAGTATTATTCTAAATCAACATTATAATGAGTGTAATTTAATTGTTTATGTAATTTGTCTATAGTGGATCTACTGTTTACACCCAATTTTTAAATGACTAGGAAACATTTCTATGATTAAATGGGCCATAGACCCTGGGTTTAAGGAGGACTTCTGGTATATAAGCAAAATTGCCTTTCAGAGATTATACCACTTATTACTTCACCACCATGGGAATCTCCAGGTGTTTCAGTGCCCTGGTTGATCACTTGTGCACTGTTCTTGTTGGCCAGTAACATTTTGATTCATTATCAAATGTGATAGATGGTCTATGGCAAGAGTCATGACTCACACTGCACCAAACCAAGGCATGTGATGTTCCAGGAGGAATCACTTGGTTGATTTTTCTGTAGATACATGATACGCTCTGTAGAATTCTAGGATCTAGGAACTGGAAGAAACTGTACACACTATTTAACCCATGTTTTGAAGATGAAAGAAAAGTGTATGAAGAAAGCCAGACACAGAGAGGTTAAGCAACAGGTTCATAGAACTAGTTAGGGGCAGAATGGGCCTTGATCTGGTTTTCAAACTCCTTGATTTTTTATTATGTTACACTGTTTCTCATTTACCTTAATTATTCATCTACATCTGTCGGTCTGGCTTCCCAGATATAGCTGACTAAATTTGGAGGTACTGCTTAGCAAAAATGATCAGTGTTTGCAAGTCTTTGGGGCTAAGGTAAAAGGGTTCAGGTTAACCTAAACAGTCTGGCTTTGGCACTACTCAGTCCTTCTTTCCCCTCTTCGAGCTTCCCAGGTGCCAATGTTTAACTCTGGTTAAATGGACGAAGTGTGAAGATGAGGACTTGAATAATGACTTGAATGATGTCCCTGTTGGGCAGAGAGAAGCCTCAGACTCTGTGAAGCTCTTTAGTGCTTTGTGCTTGGAAACAGATTTCCTTAGGCGTGTGGGCTTTGGCGGTACGTGCAGTGTCATGGCTTTCTCTTCTGCCATGGTTTGAGGAAAGCTATGATGTGGGGCTAATCCATAGGAGCTGACTGAACCTTGCCCTGGGAACTGGTTTTTAGAACCATCATTTTATTTTATTTTTATTTCTATTTTTGTAAAAAGTTTATTTATTTTTGATATAGAGTTGGGGAGGGGTACAGAGAGGGAGAGAGAGAGAATCCCAAGCAGGCACCACACTGTCAGCATGGAGCCTGATGCAGGGCTTGAACCTACAAATCGTGAGATGGTGACCTGAGCCAAAACCAAGAGTTGGACGCTCAGCTGACTGAGCCACCCAGGTACCCCCTGAGAACCATAATTTTAATGCAGCTTTGCTCCTCAGGCTTCCAACTATATAAATGCTCACTGCTCTCACTCTTTCTACCTTTCTCTCTCTTTTTTTTTAAATTCTTTTTTAACATTTATTCATTTTTTGAGAGAGAGAGACACAGAGTATGAGCAGGAGAGGGTCAGAGAGAGAGAGAGAGAGCGAGACACAGAATCTAAAGCAGGCTCCAGGCTCTGAGCTGTCAACACAGAGCCTGATGCGGGGCTTGAACTCACAGATGGTGAGATCAGACCTGAGCCGAAGTCGGTCACTTCACCAACTGAGCCACCCAGGCACCCCTCTGCCTTTCTCTTAAGAGCACTTGGTTTCCCAGGAAGGTCTGGGTAGCATGGATGAGTGTTTCTGTGTATCAGTACTGTGGGATGGAAAGTAAATGCAATGAGTTTTTACAGTTCAAATTTTTTTTGATACTGTAATGATTAAGGCATAGAGAGGTTAGTAGCTTCAAGGCTGGATACGAACATTAAATTCATATCTCTCCTTTACTGCCAATAAGATCGACTAAAATTACCAAGGCAGGATACCTCCTCATTTTTCTTAGTCTCAGAGTAACCTACCCTTATCACCTGACCTTAAACAGAGAGCATAGGATGCTATTTATTGATTACGAGAACTGTCTTGATGGATTAAAATTTCCTGTAAAAATAATTAAAAAAAAAAATAGAAACTTGCTCTGAAAAGCCTCTGGCCTTTGGGGAAAGGTGAATGCCTAAATCCTATTTAATATGCTTTTGGAGGAGAAGTTTAGAAAAGGAACTTTTTAAAGATAATTATGTCCATTCATCTCTTAGTAACATTTTATGGTTTTTTAAATTAAAATTTAAAAAAAGTTTATTCATTTTTGCGAGACAGAGAGAGACAGAACATGATTAGGGGAGGGGCAGAGAGAGGGGGAGACACAGCATCTGAAGCAGGTTCCAGGCTCTGAGCTTACGATGGTTGTTTAAACATCGTGGAAATGATAGGTAAAACTGGGTTGAAATTTTTGGCATGACAGCCCTCTTTCCCTTTCTTTTACTTATTCATTTATTAATTCACTCAACAAATATTAGTGAAGGGCCTTATGTACAATGTGTAAGGTGTAGAAGGAGATTTTAGTAGGGGAGGCGGGGGAAGAAGCAAACCTGGCTAAGAGAGTCTCTTCTAAAATAGGGCTGGGAGGTCATAAGGGAGGAGGGCTTACATGGGCACTCATTGGAGGAACTATGAACTTTTTGAACTTTTAAACCAGCCCACAAGCCCTCAGTAGGGATTTAACGTCCTCCTCTCCATGGCAACTGGATCATCCACATCTGTCACTTTGGAAGAAGCCAGTTTGGTCTAAGAAGCTTCAATCCCTCATTTGCATATCGACCCCACCAACCCCAGTTAATCTAATTTCAATCCCTGTTTTGCATAGAGCGCCTCAGTGAAAACTACACTCCTTACTTCTCCCCTTTACAACTCTGTCCCTCTTTGTCTTCCTTGGAACATGATTCAGGTAGAAACCTGAGTGCATGCCCAAGACTTGCAATTCTAATCACCCAAATAAATGCTTGTTTAAAAAAATTTTTTTTGGGGTGAATTCTTTACTGATCAGACAAAGGCATTGGGTATGGTATAGCAGTGAACAAAATACAGTTACTGCTTTCATGGAGTTTATTGTCTTGTGGGGCAAAAAGTCCAGTCCTTCTGGGAAGATGAGACATGCAAGCTGAGACCTGAGCAGGGAGAAGATGTCCTAACCAGCCAGGACGGAAGAATATGCCTACTATGAATAGACCTGGAGCCGTAGGATGTGCGTACCACATGTTAAAGAAGGACGACCTTGAACCTATTTCGGCCTAATTTAGGCTTAAGGACAGAGTCTCCATCTCAGTAACAGAAACTGTTTGCTGTTATTTTAGAGCCTAAACTTTGTTTCTCCAGGTTGCCAGGTTCATGGCCAGAGGGAAATGCAACATCCCAGGCTGCCACTGCAAAGGCATTCTTTTTGATCCCCACTTCATCAGATTCGGCGGCTCCAGTGACTCCTGCCTTGACACTTGTCCCCTTAGTTGGAAAACTACATGGCGATTCTTCCTCTAGATTGGCAGTTTTGACTGGAATGGATTATTTCTACTCAGAAACAAAGAGGAAAATAATGGTGACATGCTTTTGTCCAGTGGTGCCATTGATTGGCCTTATCTTGTCCCCTGCAGGGCTGTCATAAAGGAACACAGGCCATCAGTTGCGCCCTGCCTTGCGTGAGAAGTGGCGGAAGTATCTGCAGCTGCGGTGCTGGAGATACACTACAGAGAGAGGGTCTCTCACAAGCAGGACCCACGTCTCTATGTGACATGTAAATGGCAGCTCCAGGAGAAAAGCTGCCCTTTGGAGCAGCCCACACACTCACAGAAAGCGCCAAGGTCAGCTAGTCAATGTTCTTTGAATTTTCTTAGGCACTCCTCCCTTCCCCCAACAAAATTTCTTATCATCTAGATTATAAGTCTGAGAAAAAGCAATGAATTGACACCTTAGAGCTCTTGAATGGTCATTATTTTTTCAATATCTGAGCACTGATTCTTCCTGAAGCTCTTGGGTTCTGGCAGGCACATGCTGAAAAAGAGCTAATTATAAGAGCTCACTTGTGTTAGCACTTGCAATGAGAGACACGGTGGAGCACGTACTTGCGGTGTCACATCACAGCCCTATAATGTCGACGTCATATGGTCCTCTCTATTTTACACATGAGGCGTTAGGCTTAGTGACCTTCAGTGACCTGCCTAAGGTCATATGCTAGAAAGTGATGGGAGTTGGATTTGAACCTGGGTCTCCTGGACTTACCAACCAGTGTTCTTAATTGCTGATCTAGTGGGACCTCAGCACTAGATGTCACAGGATGTTGTCATGACTTCGTCAGGCCACATTTGTGGTCAGTCAGGATCAGGACCCAGTAATTTTGACCCCTGGTCCAGTGTTCTTCATGCTGTTCTGTGGTGACAGCTGCTTTG
This sequence comes from Suricata suricatta, assembly GCF_006229205.1. Taxonomy (NCBI): domain Eukaryota; kingdom Metazoa; phylum Chordata; class Mammalia; order Carnivora; family Herpestidae; genus Suricata; species Suricata suricatta. The sequence continues at coordinate 71,429,055 of NC_043700.1, read as the reverse complement.
GAACGATCAGAGTGAAATTTCATAGATGAGCTAGTTTCCCGGGAGAACAGTTACCTTAAACAGAATGTAGCGTAGGTCACATGTCCTTCTTTTCATACAGCAAAAGAGTAGTGGTTTTTTTTTTTTTTGAAAAGGAGATAGATGAGCATGTGTTGGAGGAGAGAAGCCCCTTCCTCCTCTTACCTTATTGTCTTGTCTGTAACCAGACAAGTCAAAAAATCTTTGAAAAGGGTTTATTTTTGAAAGAAAAAGTTTGTAATTGGGTTAATTTATTTGTTCTCCAGGTTGTTTGTATGTATTTACTTATAAATGTTCACTTTTTGAGAAAGTGAACACACGGAGGGACAGGGGCAGAGAGAGGGGTATGGCGGATCTGAAGCAGGCGCTGTGCTGACAGCAGACAGCCTGATGTGCGGCTCGAACTCTTGAATTGCGATCATGACCTGAGCCCAAACCAAGAGTCAGATGCATGACCGACTGAGCCACCCAGGTGCCCTGGTATTTATTTATTTTACATGAACTCAATCACCTACCAGTCTAACATGAGAGATAAATACCTTTTAAATGGTAATGTAGTACATAGACTAAAAGCCACTTTTGTGTTAATTCTTAAGATTGGTTAGGACTGAATATTGGGAAATACTGATTGGGTTTATTGAAGCAGCCTTAGTGTTTTTTTGTTGGTTTGCTTGGCAAAGTTATGTTCTTTCTCTGTTTGAAGGCTTTTAACATTTTAAAGAATTTTTGTTGTTTAAAGAAATAGGATTTTCTTTCTTTGAAAGTAATCTTTAATAGCTGTGGATATGTATATAGCTTCTGGTGGTTGACTGATAGTGCTTGTTGTAGGTCCTCCAGGATGCAGACTCTGAGGTGGTTGAATCAACACCTGTCGGGAGAGAAGGAAGCAAGATGATGGACTGTAGGCCTGGGCGGTCCTGAGTTGGGGTGAGGTGGTCCCAGTCTTCCTTAGTCCAGGCATAGGTGTGGCTGCCTTCAAGGAGAAGGAGTGATCTTGGGTAGAATGGCTGTCTTCAGCAGGGAGTAATTCCAGAGAAAGCTGACAGCCAGGAACCTGCGTAGCAGCTGGGAGAATAAACCTCTTAGCCCTGGAGGGGCTGGGTGGATGACAAGGTAGCCAGTATAGTGCTGTCAGCTCTTGAAATTCAGTAGAAGGGTAGCAGAAGGTGGAGAGGACGTTATTAGATAATCTTTGTGTGGTGAATATGGGTTTAAGGTAAATGGATAGTTGTAGAAGATGCGATCTGTTAACAAATCCAGTCTTACCCTGAGTGTGCGTGTGTGTATTAAGAGAGTTTGATGTATAACCTCATAATAATAGAACCACTTTTTTGGTATAGAATTTTACCTAATTCATTGTGTAACTTATTCTAGTATTAAATTCTAAATCTGGCTAAGTCGCAGATTTTTAAATTGCTCACACCGGAATGTGCTTTGTATTATAATCTGAAGAAAAGTCAGGAACCATGCTGCATGGAGAAGATGAGCATGGCCTATAGAAATTTTATGTAATAAGGAGCCAGATTGCAGAAGCTGATCCACAGGGAGGATTTAATGTAAGGATTAACGACCTGAATTTTTATTTAAAATATTGCATGGTTTTATATGTCATAAACAATTACACAAAACACATGTAGTTACATCTTAATTCGCCAATTTAAATTGTATACGAAAAAAATTGCAGTAGATACACAACTAAATTTATGAGCCATTCCTCATATTGATCAGTGTTTGCCATATGAAGAAACAAACACAAAAGTGTTTTCAGTCAGCATTTTGGGTAATGTATCTTTCAACAGCTGTTCACATATCCCCTCTTTTAAAACTGAAGTTACGAATTGAGATATATTAAATGGCTAATGTTTCCTGTTTTTTTTAATTGGTGAAGAATCAGTTTTGTTCATATTTCTAACATGCATTTTAATTACAAACCAGTTGGATTTCTTTTGCATAGCTGCACCTGCTCTAAGCAGGGAAATGCAACTGCGTGTCCAGCGGTTTCCCTGGTTTTCTGAACTGTTTGAGTGGTAGGTTGTGGTCATAGCGATGACTGGCTGACTAATGGTTATAGCTTCTTCCAGCCATTATTTTTCCTACTCCCGAACTTTTAATCTAGGTGTTGGATTTGTAATGGGTACGAGTTCCGTGACACCGTTCTATTGACGTTATGGTAAAACGAAACAAATGGAGATATTTCACTAAGAGCTAGAATGTAGGGAATCACGTCATATTTGTATCAACATGCTTCTCATTTGTTCAGGTGAATTGCTGCCATGTGTCCCTCTCGGATACCTTCCTGTACAAATGTGGTGTCGGTGAAAGAGCCCCTCTCTGGTGAAGCCGTTCTTGCTCCCTTCCTGACCACTGCTGCAGTGGGCTCCCCTTGTCTCTCATGAAGTTGCCTAGTGTGACCCAGTCCTGCTGCCTCTGCTTCTTGTCTGCCTTGCGACCATTCACCTTTCTGTTAGCTTCACTTCCTTCAACTATAAAACAAGTATGATAGCCCCTGCCTCACTGAGTGGTTGTGCGAATCACACGGACAGTTGAATGTGGTGCCTGGCACAGAGAACAGTTACTCCCAGAAACGACAGCCCTTCCCTCTGGTTACTACTAGTACTTGCCCGGGTAAACCTCTCCCCCCTGGGAGCTGCTCATTCCCCGAGGCCTCAGACTGGGTCTCAGCCACATGCTCCACACTGTGTGTCATGGGCAGTTGGATGAGTGCTTTGTGATTCGCCCATGAATAACATAAATTGTGGTTCCTGCCCTCAAGGAGACCAGAGTCTGGTTCCGAAATAACTACAGCACAAAGTAGAAGCTACATTGTCACAGGGGGATGTAATTAAGAGGTTTAGAGAAGAAAGAGATTAATAGGATAAGTTTATTAAGGCAGGCACTTAGTAGGTGGTCAGCATAATGTTTTATCCTGGAAACCACAGGTTTTGGGATGCTAGAAATTTTCGCAGGATTATACTGGACATGTTATATTTCTGCTTTGAATTCTACCCCCCTCAATTTGTAATGACAGCTTGTTCTTTGAACTTTACTGACAGGGTTGGAGAGGGCGCTGCTTTTTTAGCCCAAGCAGGTGGAATTAGATCTGAAAGCACGTGTTAAACATATCCAGGTCCTTTTGACACTTTTGCAACCATTTGCCGACTGTATCTGCCATTATTTACACTGGATGTGCTGTTATGCTGGGCACATGCTTATTTCATGTGCTTGGTTGTAGTGTGCAGATAGTATGAACATTTTTTTAATTTTTTAAAATTTTCATTATATTGTTCTGTTTAATGACTTTGAAAAGATTCTCCAGAGAGAGGGCAGAATAAATTATTTTCTAATCACATTTTTTAGGTAGCATGTTCTGCTTTGTGGTCTCCCCCTCAACCCCCCACTGATCACATAAGCTAGTTTTAGGGGAGAAATCACAGGGGCATCCGTTCAGACTGTTACTTGTTTGATTCTCCCAGAGGCACTGGCTCTTAGATCTTCTACCAGTGTAGCTCTTCTGATCTTTTATTCTGTACGGTGTTTGTGTCTCTGTATGATGGATGTTTCACTGACCCAAGTAAATGGAAGAAAATTTTCTCCAGCCTTTAAATGTATTGCTTTCCTTGTTCTTTCAAAAACACACTTTTCTTGGGTGAGAACATTTTAGAGGCATTTGGCATGAAATCAACAGAATTGTGGCCTTTAATGGAATTTGAAGCACTGAGAGGTGGTTTGATTGGTAAGAATCCATTTTTTTGTTTTGTTTTGTTTCAGTTTTTTGTTTGCTTCTCCTTGGCTACAACCCCTTCACACAATAAACAACTCTCCTCCTCTTCCTCCCCTTATGTTTGGAAACAAGAGTATCTGATTTTATTGAATTTTGTATTTTGGGTTTTATTGTCACTTTCCTTTTTCCCGCGAAGGGGAGGAAAAACTCAACTTGTGTACAGAGTAAATTAAATTATGAGGAAAATAGTCCACGGAGTTAAACAAGATGAACTGAGGTTTTGGAACTGAATCTAAGCATTGCCATGATGTTGCAGAGGGTCTAAACTATGATTCAGAAACATATTAGTCATTTTGATATACTGTTGATTTGGCTAATTACCCTGAAGGCTGCTGGCAGACTGAATTGCCCAAGTCACCTAGTAATTTCGATCAAATCAACGAGTAATTATAGTTTTGTGCAGGCAACAAATATAGAATACTGATTATGTTAGACTAAAGAAGATGTTATTGTGATATAATCATATAAAATACTTAATTCTAGCATGAGAGCAGTCCTTACCTTTTTTGCACTTCAATGCTCAAATTCCCAGCACATGACAGACAAAGATTGTGGCAACTTTTTGGAGAAAATCATTTTGTTCTCTCAGTAAACCATACTTATAAGTAAATACTTATATTTTAAACATACATTGATTATAATGAGCATGTTTTTTGGAAACCCTTAGAACTAATTAAAGTCAGAGTTAAAGCTCAATATTCTTTTAGATTTCATGTAGAAAGAACCTAGAAATGAACAGTTTGTATGCCAGAGCCTGAAGTTATTGCTACTAATTTCACCATCAGTTCATTAGATAAATACTAATATTAGTACATTCAGGCCCACATGAAATCCAGAGACTTAAATTTGTTTGATTCCCATTCTGTTGTCACCCTTTTCTCGCGTTGGGGAGATCTTTCTCCAGAGTGTGGTGTTTGTTACCAAATTTGTAACTGGCAATGTTTGTATGCTATTTTTGCGGGCATAAATTTAAAGTATTTTAGAAACAGAGCCATGTTCACTGAATGGAAGAAATTTGTCTTTAATTTTACTTGAGTTGTTTCTTGGATGGTTTACCTATATTCCTTGTCTATGAAAGCAGGTAACATAATTTAGTTGGAATTAGTGCAGATTTGGGGTCTAGTTAATCTCTGTGAAGCCCCCACCAGAGAAATTATTCTGAAGCCGGCTCCCGTGTTGTGTAGTACCTTCACACCTTCTGTGTCCTTGACCTACACCTCCCTCGCCCAAAAAAAATCAGAGAGAGAAAGAGAACAATAATTTCAAAGTTTTAGATATTTTGAGTTTGTTCTTGGGGGATTGTAAATGTGTTCCTGCTATTTTCTTGCTTGGCCCTAGTTTCTGCTTGCCTCTCATGGTGTGAATGTGTCCGTGTGCTGAAAGCCATGCTCGCATTTGATGGCACACGTTATGTTTGGTACAACCGACCCTAAATGCCCACTGCTTGCTTTCTTGGGATACTGCAGCCATTTCTCCAGCATTGATTTCCAACAAGGGCTTTGCTAAGGGATGTCAGTAGTAATTTTGAGTGTTTGCATGTCTTGCCTTATGCATGGATGTTAGAATTTACAGAGAAGCTGCAATTTCATTCCAATGGTATTGAATCAGATCATCCATCTTTGGTAATCCTACAGGGTTTAGAATGGAAGTGAATTATTATGCATGTATATGTTCATATTATATAAAATTAGTCTTTCACAAAAAGGAACTCTTTTGCTTCCATACCCACTTCACAGCTTCTTTGATTTTAGAAGTTAATTAGCTCTAAAGTGTAGGATGCTTTGAGGGGGAAGTAGAAACTCTTGTCTACTCTTTTCGTTCATCGTTTTCCACCTGAAGTACTAACTCCAGGGAGAAATAGTGCCAATTACAAAATTTATCTCAAGCAAAACTTAATTTAAAATACTGTCTTTGATTTTTCTTTTCTTGCTTTCGCCTTTTCTTTCTTTCCCCTCTGTACGGAAGACATTGATACACACATGTTAATTTAGTGGAGAAGAGTTTTAATTAAACAAGTATGGATGGCCTTAAACCATTCAAGTCTGTGCCAGGCACTCTAGAGGCAAGTGTAGATGAATCGAAGCAGAATATGGGAGGGCCGTGATCTACCCAGTTGCTTCTGCAGGCTTATAGATAAATTAATGCCTTCCTCCCCATGAGGACAGCCTCTCTGCAGGTCTGCTGGGGGCTGGCAGCCGTCCAGTCAATAAGCCATCCCTGCTGCAACAGTGGAACTGCTTAATACGAGTCGCTTCAGCTTTGCTTTTTTCTTGGAAAGCCATCACAGTCAGCCCTAATTCTGGACCCCCCAAGCAGAAATTAGAGCCTCCATTACCCTTTGTTAATTGCAAATTACATATGGCTTTTGTACTGTAGAGTCTCTGAAAAGGCAGCAACTAATGATTAGTGTTTCCATCTGTGTGCAGAGGTAGACTCGTGTGTGTGTGCACGTGTGTGCATCTCTGTGCAGGGGGAGCGAGAGAGCACGTGCCTCTCATTGAAGGAAACCACTGCTTTGTTCAGAGGTAACCAATCTCTTCTTATCAAGTTCTGTTTCGGACTTCCACAGGAGGATGCTTGGGGCAAGATGGAGGCTTCAGAGTAGTGAGATCTGCTAATGAGTGCAATGTTTTTAAGAGAGAAAGTTTAAGAAATGTATTTGTAGGTGCATAATGATCTTTGGTTTTCAATGGCAAATGTTAGTTTGGAAGAATAGGCTTTGTACAGTAGAAAATAAATCCTATAAAAGACAAAATTTAAAAAGTTTTAGTGCATTTGGTGAAATCGCTCAAGTACAACTACAGTAAATTGCAATGCTGGAAGTTAAAAAAATTTTTTTTTATGTTTCTTATTTATTTTTGAGAGACAGAGAGAGACAGTGAGCAGGGGAGGGTCAGAGAGAGAGGGAGACAGAGAATCCAAAGCAGGCTCCAGGCTCTGAGCTAGCTGTCAGCACAGAGCCCAACACGGGGCTCGAACCCACAAACCGGGAGATCATGACCTGAGCCAAAGCAGCCAAAGCCGGATGTTTAACTGACTGAGCCACCCAGGTGCCCCAAGGAAGTTTTTTTGAAATAGGAGAAATCTCATAGTGAGCTGTGACTCATTTAGTGTTTTTGATTTTTTTACTTTTACTTTGACTGATTTTGTTCTTTCTTAAAAAAAGGTCCTTAAAAAATTGTTGAGAACATGGAGAGCCCAGGATTTCTCTAAGACATTTGGAGAACCAGTGATATCGAGTGACAAAACTTTTGACAGGACATTATCTTTCTAAGTTTCCAGAGCTATGAACCCCATAGAAAAGGTAAACTACATAAATTTAATCCACTAAGTATTATCACACAATACTTTTAAAATAAGCATTAGAAAAGTGGTCCTTAACAGTAAGACTGCCATGCTTCTGAATTCTTTACACTTTTTTTAAATGTTTATTTTTGAGACAGAGACAGAGCATGAGCAGAGGAGGGGCAGAGAGAGAGAGAGGGAGACAATATCTGAAACAGGCTGTGTGCTATGAGCTGTCTGCACAGAGCCCTATGCGAGGTTCGAACTCGAGAACCATGAGATCATGACCTGAGTTGAAGTTGGACTCTTAACCGACTGAACCACCCAGGTGCCCTGAATTCTTTATACTTTCTTAACATGTTTTTTCAATCCATATTTATTCCGTTGGAGGTTAATAAGCCATAACTATAGATGTTATTATTTTACCCTTTGTGTGTTTTGTCTTGAATTTTTTCTCAAACATCATGTGGTCCTTATAATTGATTCAAAGAGCATATTATAGGGATGTCTGGGCGGCTTGGTTGATTGAGTGTTGGACTCTTGATTTCAGCTTGAGTCATGATCCCAGGGTCATGGGATTGAGCTCTGCGTTGGGCTCTTTGCTGAGCACAGAGCCTGTTGAGGAGTCTCTCTCTGCCCCTCTCCCCAACTTGGGCATGCTCACTCCCCTCACTCTAAAAACAAAACAAAGCAAATCCCAAACTAAAAACAAATGGTATATTCTACTAAGATTGTCCTTTCTCCCTGCTCATACATCAGGCTGCTTTCTGCACAGGCACTTTTCCTTTCCTGCTGAGATGGAGAAGAGACATCAGGTCCATTGAAATTGCTGTTACTAAGCTGGACTTGGGAACTTTACTTCTGTTTAGGATGTTCGTTTGCTTTTGTTTTATAAACTTTTAAAAAAGTTTATTTTGAGAGAAAGTGTGTGAGCAGAGAAGGGGTAGAAGGGGGTGAGAGGGAGGGAGGAAGGGGGGGGGAGAGAGAGAGAGAGAGAGTCAGTGCAGAGCTTGACATGGGGCACGAAATCATGACCTGAGCTGAAATCAAGAGTTGGACACTTAACCGACTGAGCTGCCCAGGCGCCCCTGCTTTTATTTTAAATTAAAAAATGTTTTCTCTAAATAGTACATGACCTTGGCACCCAATTCGAAACGCGAAGAAAGGTACACAGTGAAGAAAGGTCTCCCTGCCTCCTCTGTCCCCAGCCACTCGGTGTCCCTCTGCAGAGGTAGCCACTTTGCAAACCTTCTTGGGTGTCTTCACAGATGGTCTGTCCGTTTTCAGGCACACAGAGTAATATATTGCTTTTTTTTTTCCTTATACAAATGATGGCATAGTGTACTTGATGTTCTGTACGTACATTCAGAGCTGCCTCCTTTAAAAAAGAATTGTGACACAGTATTCCATCATGTAGAAGTGCCCAACTTATATAACCAGACCACTGCTGTTGGATATTGAGGATCTCTCCGGTTGTTTACTATCTAAACAGTGCTACAAAGAATATCCTTGTAGTTAGAGAGGTGCTAGTGGTGAAGAGGACGTGTCTGGCTCGGATCCCAGGATATCTGCATGCCTTTGATTAGGCCAGTTCCTTCGCCTCTCTGTAATTTCCTTCTCTGTGAAAGAAGGCAGTATAGCCCACGGGACTGTTGAGAGGATTTAATACTGTAATATATTTCGCATCGTTCTGGCACAGAGACAGGCTCAGTGTGTGTCAACTCGTACTATAATTCAGTCTGCCATTTTGCAAGGTGAAAGGGTCTTCGTAGGATAAATGCACAGAAGTTGTTTTGCTGATCAAATTTAATTTTGGAGACTGTTGTCAAATAGTCCCATGTAAGTAGAAGACCAGTTGACACTCTCACCTGACGTGTGGGAGGGTGCGCTCATTTTTATTTCTCGCAAATCACCTCTGGATATGTATAAATCTGGGTCGTGATTATATGTTCCTGAGGCCCACGCAGTAGTTGCTCAAGAGGGAGAGATTTCAAGTTAAAAATTTCCGACCCCTGAAATTTTTCAGTGCTTCTAGAAGATCTTGCTTTTTAATTTTTATCAATATGACATCTTATCTGAATGATAAACTGATCATGGCAATAATAAATGTGTGAGTGGTAAACTAAAGCAGTAGGCTTTTATTATGTACTTCTAGAATTCTTTACCTACTCATAGATGAGAAAATGTAGTCTTTTAAATCTTTATACCATTTGCTAGAGGGATTAGTATATTTGCCTGTAAGGAGGTCTTACATATTTTTTAATGTTCATTTTTGAGTAAGAGAGAGACAGACAGCGAGCAAGCATGTGCAGGGGAGGGGCAGAGAAAGAAGGAGATCCAGAATCCAAAGCAAGCTCCAGGCTCTGAGCTGTCAGCACAGAGCCCAACATGGGGCTTGAACTTGGGAAAGATGAGATCATGACCTGAGCCAAAGTCGGACACTTAACTGACTGAGCCACTGAGGTACCCCCATAATTTTTATGTTCATAAAAAATGAATGTAAAATTAGAACTTCACAGGGTTAGGATCCCCACAAGCTACTATTATTCCACCTACTTGAAGGTAAGATACCAGTCTGGATCAGCTCAAGCACCAATAGTTTACTTCGTTTCTATCATGTTTATAGTACACAAGAGGCACTCAACTCTGTGGCCCGTTTCACAGGCTGGTGAAGAGTGCTTTGTCCTAATCAGCATAGTATCATGTTCTAGGAGACCAGCAGATTTGTTAGCCTTTGCTAACTTTATAATAAATGCTAATCACTTTGTACCTCTGATGCCTCACCTTGCAGTGTTTTGGGTAAGATTGGAAGCGCTTAGCCAGCCGTGAAATTTGTAGGGCACCAAAGCCTGAACTGATTATTATTCAAGAGTGTGGTTACTCATGGGCTGGAACGACCCCCCTGCTGCTGAAGCAGAATTTTAGTTAAACTGAAGTCACAAAAATTCTCCAACTCTCTCCAGTAATACGTTCAGTGCTGGAACTGGCTATTAGCCACTGTTTTGGGATTCTTCATGGCTTTACCATGAATGCATCTTTAGGGTGGCTTTTAAACTTTTTTTTTGAATGGGGACAATTCATTGACCCTTTTTAGAATTGGCTGAACACTGTAGCCGCCTCTCTTCAGAGAAGGAGACCCGCAATTTACGAGATTCCTGGGTTTGTCTGGATGTGTGTGGGATTTTATTGGCACTTCACTCACTCATTGTACTTAGCATGTCTTATGCCGCGCATGGCTGAAGGACGTTTTTGGAAAGAGGGCTTTTCAGGTTGTTATTTTAAAAGGTGATCAATACGTCACCTTGGTTATGCTATGGGTTTTGTATCTGAAAATTATCACTGAAAGCATTTGAAAACTGCTGGGGGGGAACTAATTCTGATTGATACAGCTATAAAGGTAGGTGTAGACTCAACAGCACAACTTCCCAAAGTACCTACTTTTCCCTGGAAAATGACCAAAACATGTTGGTCAAAAGCTTTTTTTTTTTTTTCTAGGAACATTTCTTGAGAAGAACCTCACGAGTATGAGACAATTCTTAGATTCTCTGCTGTAGAATATTACCCCATGGAAGTTGCCAGATCATCTTGTTTCTTCATTTACCTTAGTTTTATGGCATAAATCTTACCTAAGCTATCCCTTGATAGCTTTCAACAAAATAGTGGCATGAGAGGGTGGTGCATACTGCCAAGACTTCAGTGGTAAATTGGGGAGACTCCCCAAAAATGGTTCAGTTTTCGTGTCCATGTGTGCAGAAACTTTTCTGTTTGGTCACTAGCGAGCTGTTGTCTCAACACTTCCTATAATTTTCAAAAGGTGTAATTTTTACATTTCAAGTCCTTGCCAGTAGTGGTTTAGTTTCTTAAATAGAGTTAAAAATTAAGTCTCCAAACAAATTTAGGTATGAATATTAATTGTTCTTCTCCATTTATTCTGCTTGTCAGTCAGTTGCATGGCACTTGGGTATGACCTCACTGGCCTCCTGTTCTAGTGAAATTAAAATGTAAAACATGGTGGAATTCTTTTGAGGAGTTATTGACAGTTTTCTGCAATCTCGTTACTGTTTTGAAGTATGCATTTATCAGAGCCTGAAATAATTTGAATGTACGTACTGAGAGAACTTTCTTCATGCACACTGGGTGTTAGTGGGAGATCTGCAACTTAGCAGGACAAAACAATGTTCTGCTTTACTGAATAATGGACAGTAGTCAGTGAATGAGCCAGAGTCAAAAAATATGGCAAGTTGAGGGAAGCATAGGGCAAGGTCCAGGAGACTCAGGGGCTATTGGATGATTGCTTTATTGTCGATGGCCCAACATTGCTATGTGATATGACAGCGAGAGAGAAAAGGAAACTGGGCCAGAGGATTATAGCTCAGGGAGGATTTAGGTCTAATAGGATTTTATTAGGCTCTAAGTTGAGGTTGTCTGAGGTAGTTTAACCTAAAATGAGCCCACCCTCAACTGCTGTTACTTATAATTGAGGGCACAAGTTTCCTCTTCCTTCATGTGTTCCCAATATATGAAGAATCTTCACCCTTAGATGGAATTTTACATGATAAGTACATTTACAGTAGTAGACTTTTTATGTATTTAGTAGCAGCCAATTCAGGGCATTCCAACATGCATTCTAAAACAATGAGTTTTGGGGCACCTGGGTGGCTCAGTTGGCTAAGCATCCAACTTTGGCTCAGGTCATGATCTCACCGTTCGTGGGTTCAAGCCCCGCGTCGGGCTCTATTCTGACAGCTCAGAGCCTGGAGCCTGCTTTGGATTCTGTATCTCCTTCTTTCTCTGACTCTCCCCTGCTCATACTGTCTCTCTGTCTCTCAAAAATAAATTTAAAAAAGCATAAAAAAATTTCTAAAACAATGAGTTTTTCTACTGGCAATTGCTCAGGGGGAAAAAAAAGCAACTGAATTATATTAGAGATGGTTGATTCCTGTGCTTTGGGTTCTTTAAGTGAAATATCCTTTAATTTTTAAAAAATATTCCTCCTTTTTTTTTTTATTTTAATTTTTGGGAGAGAGAGCACGTGTGTGTAAGCATGGGGGGGGGGGGGGGGAATCTAAGCAGGCTCCATGCCCAGCACAGAGCCTGAAGGGGGCCTCCATCTCACCATCCTGAGGTCATGACCTGAGCCCACATCAAGATTTGGACACTCAACTGACTGAGCCACTCAGACTCTTTTAACTCTTTTAATTGTTTAAAAGAGTACAGATAGAATCCACTTATAATTAGAATTCTTACAAAGATCGGCTTTAATGCTCTTTCTTACCCCTCCACAATTAGTAAAACAGTGGAATTAAGTACAGAAAATAATGACTTTTGGGCTAGGGGAGACATAAGAAATAACCATGTAATCCTAATAACTCACCTAAATCAGGTTCCTAGCCAAGATCCCTGTTTTTTTACGCAAGGTCTCACAGCTGGTTATAATCCTGGGGCCGTCTCCCAGTTCGGAGTTCAAGTCTCCAAGCGGTGATTTTGAGATTTTCTGACTTCCATGCATGGAAGACTGAACTCAAAACTCTTAGCCCTACCCCTAATATCCCACTTAAAATCCACCTAATCTCACTAACCATTTCCACAAGCCAACCAGAAAAATATGAGGAGGGAAGAAGGAAAAATGGGAAGGGAGCCTACCATGTCTTTTCATTGAGTTCAAGAAATTGCTTCTGATTTGGCAACTCACTGTGGAAAGACAGGTGGCTTCTCTTTAAGTCTAGGCCTCTCTACTACCCATGTTATTGACCTTGCCTTTCCTCTGCTCCTGTTGCTTTATCAAAATCCTTAAAAAAAAAAAAAAAAGATGTATTTAAATTCTCTATGTTCATTGGTTTCTTCCCATAAGGCCTGCAAATTGATCATTTTTTTCTTAATAAAAATGTTCTCTTGGCTTTGTTTCCCCTTAAGGTGACCATCACTTCTTTTCCTTAAAAAATTTTTTTTTATAATCGCCATTATTAGAAGACATTATATTTAAATAGATATTAGAAGGATGGTATGAGTGGTATGAGATCATATATCATTAAATGCCAAAATGTTTACATTGTAATTTCAGTCTGATAGTGGAAGAGGGCTATATGAAAATAGAGTCATTTGTAGTTCAGGGGAAAGTAATTTTCACACGTTTATAGCTTTCCTAAGTATTACAGTTTTCAAAGAGGTCTGAAATTAGATAAGGATGTCTATTTGGGAATGAGGCTGAAGGAATTTTTGCAGTGGAAAGAGGTGTAATCTAGATGACTAGAATCTAAGCCTTTATGTTCTGATGGTATATTTTATAATTCTGTGATATAGAAGCGTATGCATGTGTTTTTTTCCATAGTCTAATAAAAGATATCATGTACTTTCAAAAAAGAGGAAATAAGAATACATATAATTCTTATGTCCATTATCTTTGTCTCCAACAGTAATTTAATGGCATTTTTCTTTCCTTACCGATAGAAAATGTTTTTATACATAATATTAATGAGAGATACAAATTTGCTCAGTAATGCCTTTGGAAAATAATACAGTCAGTTATGTCTGCAGTACAGAATCTGTGCTGGTGTATGAGCCACTATACATGTATTTTGATAGCTCCCTTCCCCCCCCCCCGCCCCCGCCAAAAAACTCAACAATTACACCACAAAACCACATCAACCGCTGTTGGAAAGAGTCCTTTGGGTATTTTACGGTGTTGGTGGTTCGTTTGAAGAAAGAAAAAGTCACTCTGAATGGTTTATAGAGCTCTCTCTCAGGCATGAAATTCGAGTTGATGTGTGTGCGGGTATTTACAGGGAGAACAGGCCGAACATGTGGCAGGAGTGTTCCTCTCACAGTCCCAGAGCCAGGAGGTCAGGCTCCAGAGGGCAGAGGGCAGGATCGGGGAGAAAGGTCCGGTGACGCCATGCTTTGACTCGAGTACACATTCTGGTGGCTGCGGCCTCTTCTACGTGCTCCGGGCTTTTTGCTTAGTTTTGTCCTGCTCTGGTCTTCACTTGGGACTTTCAGCTGCTCTGATAGTTAAATAAAAAGCCTGGATTGGAAAAATGCAAAAGGGAAAAAAAGTAAAGCCCGAGAACAGGCAAATGCAGGGATATATTGACAACCTCGGCACTTGAGGAAATGTGCTCTTATACATCTCTCATAAATATGGAGCCGTCTCTTTCAGTTTTCTGTTGCCCTGGGGACATGCTTGTGCTTTAATACTCTAACATGGGAATGAGAGAGAAGGAGAGAGAGAGAGAGAGAGAGAGAGAGAGAGAGAGAGAGAGAAAATCCAGCTTTTTTGTCTCTGGATGTGTTAGGAAGTATTTTCATTTATAGAATCTTCTGGCATAGTTTTTCCTTCTTAAACATGGCTTGCTTGACTTGCCTGATACTCCCGCCTTGTTCTCCCAAGCTTACCCAATATTGTGGTTTCTGTGTTTATGACACATTTAGAATCTTCAGGCATCTGCCTCAAAAATATAATTGGTTTAAGCGTTGTCCAAGCAAGATGCATTTTTCCTCAGAGAACATACAGCTTTCTTTGGGAATAGGGCCAGGAATTAAAGCCAGGAGAAAGGAGAATATAGATTTCTAGAAAGAACAGTGGTCTGGCAATCAAGAGACTTAACATTTGATTTCCATTGAAACTAACCTGTGGGGCACCTAGCTGGCTCAGTGGGTTGACAGTCCAGCTCTTGATTTTGGCTCAGGTCTCAGGGTTGTGGGATTGAGCCCCCAAGTCAGGCTCTGTTCCCGAGTGGGGCCCGCTTAGGATCCTTTCTGTCCTTCTCCCCCCACCCCCCGCCGCTTATGCACATATTCTCTCTTTCTCAAATGAAATAAAAACAACAACAGAAAAACTAACTCATAGTTGATGACCTTAGCTAAGATATTTATCTTGTCTGTACTGCAGTTTTACTATCTGAAAAGAGTGCATGTGAAGCCCCTTTGAGAACAAACCTAACAGACCTTAGAGGGCATGTTTCTAATTTTGATTTGGAAGCAGTAGGCCTGTTAAATGTTCCCCTTTTATGTCTGAAGAAGAGTCTGGGGATTCTCAAGGAGCTTTATAGTTTTTGAACCTCTGGGATGAACCAAAACACTCTTGATTTTCCTTATTATCATTATAGCACTGAACAGAAGACATTTTCACAGAAATATTATGTTTAAGATGACGAGGGAGTTAAGTCAAAACTTGTTTTATCTCTTATCACTTAAAGCAGGACTGTACACTGAAATGTTACCTAATAAGGGCCAGCCCAGTAACCGAGACTGAGGTGATGATGCTGGCTGTCGGATTGTAGGGAGCGGTAGGGGCCGTGGGAATGGGGAGCGTATACCCTGTGCGTGCGGGGAGGCCGCTCCTGGTGTTTAAGATGCCACATGGGCCCGTCAGAACATGCCTCTCGGTGGCAAAGAGCCATCGTTGGCAGTGGGCAATGTCTTATTGGAAACAATAAATTTGTATTATCAGGAATTAAGAATCACATGTTGGAGAATTCACCAATTTGAATAATAAAATATAGTCCTAGAAGATACACACAAGCTCTTTCCCTCAGGTATGTAATTTGTGTGGTCCTTTCTCAAAGATGCCGTCCTCTTTCAACATTCTTTAATCCCCTTCCATTCTCTTTAAAAAATGTTTTCTTTCTTCAAGAATTATCACTTCTAGCAAATTTTCTGTTCTTATGTCCTAACATTTATTCCCCAAGATACAAATGTTGAATGTTTAGCCTTCTACCCCCAACAGAACCCTTGTTTTGAATATTCCTTTACTACGTTCTTGTTAATTTCACTCCCCGACAAAGAACTTGAGCCGTTAAGTCTAACCTGAATCCTTACACTAAGCCCCCTTTCTCATACTTTGTTGTTTGTAGGCAGAACAGATGACCAGTATAATACCCTTCATGTTACTCAGTTGAAAAAAGGTTTTTTTGGTACCACATGTCTGGAAATTTTATCATGGATTTTGTTTCCTAGTGCTCTAATAATTATCATGTAATTACTTTACTCTGAACTCTCTCCAGTCTGTACACTAAAAAAATAAATAAATAAAAATAGCATTTTGAGCTGACCACGATGGTGAGAGAATGCCACTGTCTTACCACTTTTCTCTGAGGGTTAGCTCCACACAACTGGCTCATATTCACTGTACACTCTGTGACCTCAATATCTTTTTTTCTCCCCACTGGCTCTGTTGTAGTCAGACTTTCTTCATATTTTATCCACATAATTCATTTTTCATTTGTAAGTGTGCTACCTTGTACTCACACGGAGTAAGCACTATCTTGTTTTTGATGGATCATTTCTATCTCTGATTTGTCAAGGTTACTTGGAATTCTATTATTTTTCAGAAAAGCTAGAAACCTTAACTTGGTTTGTAGCTATGAAATGACTGAGAATGCTTTCGATTCCATTATGACAGCCATTGATTAAAAAAATTCAATCATATCGGACCCACGAGTCTGGGTGCTGTTTTATAACTACCCCAAGTTGCACCAAGCCATTTATTTCTGTCACTGTTAACTAATGGTTTTCCTGTTCCTGGATGTTTTTGAACTCCACAGACATTGT
Organism: Suricata suricatta; assembly: GCF_006229205.1. NCBI lineage: Eukaryota > Metazoa > Chordata > Mammalia > Carnivora > Herpestidae > Suricata > Suricata suricatta. The sequence continues at coordinate 71,412,422 of NC_043700.1, read as the reverse complement.
TATCATAATCTCTTGCTTGATTATAGACACTAGATTTGAATAATTAGAATTATAATGTAGGGGGCTGTGGTTGGTGGTAGTGGAGAAAATAAACCCAATAATTGTTTAATTTATGCATATAACTTTGGTAGTAGCATCATTATTTTATATTTTTAGTAGCAAGGTAAGAGAAAATAGAGGAACCTGTATATGGAATAGAAATGTCTGTTTTGTAGATATTTTGTTCAGCATTGGACTTTGAGAATGTCTACGCTTTGACTTAAATTGAATAGCCAGTGTTCTATTGAATATATGAACATAATGAGATGCATTTTTGTTATTGTCATTACAGGTTTTGGAAGATAACAATGAAATGTGAAGAAGTTACATTTCTTAAGTGATACGTGAACGTTAGTGACTGCTTGCCACATTTTCCCGAAAATTAAATATGACTTAGAAGCATTGACGTATGAAGGTTTATGATGTCATCGGTTGCACCAGAAAGCAAACTTCAGCAGGCTGTGAGCCTGCAGGGAGTTGACCCAGAGACATGCATGATTGTGTTTAAAAACCACTGGACGCAGGTATGAGTTCCACTTCCTCTGCTGGCCTGGGTAGCCCTCGAGGTCTCCATCACAGTGAACCAGGATTGCCTGCCTCTGTGGCAGTTTCTCAGCTTCCAGAAGCATAGGTGGCGAAACCCTTTCAGGTAGAAGGGAAGGCAACTTTGTTTTCCCCTGGAGTAGGGGTCTGATTAAAAACCATGGTTGCCATAAAAGCAATCAGGGAAAATGTATGTTCCTCAGATATTTTTAGAAGAACAGCAGTTGGCCTTAAAGTGACTTTTGCATCACTTTGCAGTACACTTCCCTCCCCCCTGATGATTTCCATCTAGTCCTCACACTCCAGTAAAATACCCATTTATGAAATACCTACCAAGTGCTGTGCTGAGTACTTCAAAAGCCTTATGTCATTTAATCTTCTCCACAAACCCATAAGGCAGTTAATATTAGCTTCCTCATTTTACAGCTGAGGGAACGGAAAATTAGCAATGTTAAATGACTTGCTTGAGGTTATACAAATAGTGAGTGTGCAAGCAAGTATGTAGGCCTTGGTCCCTTGCTTCGTGTATTTGACCTCGGTGCTCTACCATTTTTCGGGCTGGTGATCCCTGTGTAATTCAATGAAAGAAGATGCCTGACAGTACCTGAATTCATTACAAAGCTGTTTATGAAAGGTTTCTTGATTATTCATTTTGACTTCCCTGTTACTCTGATCTGCTTGTATAGATAATTAAGGGTTGAATGTTCAGAAAATTTATCAGCTCACCACTTTCTTCAGGGGGTTTACAAGTAGTAAAATAAACAAAATTGGCCTTCTTTACTACTTGTCCAACATTACACTCCCTAGGTGAGCTGGTAAGTGGCTATTTATGTGACAGTTTTTTAATGACTACCCAGTTCCTTCCTGTGTCCAGAAACAGCACAGGGGTTAAAGCACTGAGCCTGCAAATCACAACAATTATAGGGGCACAGTTTAGATCAAAAACAAAATTGATTCTGCTTCTGGGTCATTTACACTTTGTAGCTTCTTGTCACTCGTATAAAGCTTCCAGGATTTTTTATGCATTTCCCATTCTCTGATTCTTTACAATTTGAATCTTAATGGATTTGCTCTGGATTTTAAGGGCATGTCTGTTTTAGCAAAGAGAGGAAAGTAATTCAGGAGTTTTCTAGATAATTAGAGTAGTTGTCTTTGACTTTGCACTTTTATAAGTATTTTAATGTGCCGGCTTCAAAGTGAATTTGTGAGCCGGTGGGATGTGCCTGTTAGTCCACTGGGTGTGGGCAGGATATTTTAGAAAGCCTAGTTTTATCTTTATCTTTTATTTTATTTTTTGAGAGAGAGATAGGGCAGGGGAGGGGCAGAGGGAGAGGGAGAGACAATCTTATAGCAGGCTCCCTGCCCAGCCCAGAGCCTGATGCCAGGCTTGATCTCACAATCATGAGATCATGAACTGAGCTGAAATGAAGAGTTGGATGCTCAACCTGCTGAGCTACCCAGGTACTCCTGCCTTTATCTTTTATAATTTTCAATTTTATGTTTATAAAGTACATAATACAGTCACATATAAATATATGCAATTTATTAATGTATCTAATAATTATTTGTGCTCATTTTTTTTAACTGGCAAGAGTGTACAGTTAGATGTTTTGTATTAACAATACTTTCAGCCTCAGTCATTTCACTTGGCTGAAGAAGTCCATCATTCTGATTCTTGGCTCTGGGCCCATTTTGTTCATTTGTGTAAAAGTACTTTTGACTGTAATTGTTCCTGGTAGAGTGTCTGTGATGTGATCCATTTAGTATTCTGTGCCAGTCTCCAAAGACATGATACATTATCAACTTCTAGATTATATGTGGATGGATCATTTGCCCTGTCAAATTCTGTCCTGGGCAAGCTTTCTCCAAAGCTGTTGGAGTGCTGTTAGAGAGTCTTAATTCACAAATTTGTAAATACTCTTTCACACTAGTGAAGGAGGAAATAGTGGTCTTAGAATCATATTACTCATTTCCCTCTCTCATATGAATCACTTTAGCATTATCAGACATTTTGGGTTATCTGAAACAACACCCTTTATTTAGTGCAGAAAAATATATATGTGTTTTCTTTTGAAAAATTTTAAAATGTTTGTTTATTTAATTAATTATTTATTTAATTAATTATTTATTTATTTAGAGAGTGAGGGAAAGAGAGAGAGGGGGAGAGAGAATCCCAAGCAGGTTCCATGCTGTCAGTACAGAGCATGATGTGGGGCTCAAATCCTTGAGCTGTGAGATCATGACCTGAGCCAAAATCAAGAGCTGGATGTTTAACCAACTGAGCCACTTAGGCGCCCCTCTTTTCAAATTTTTATTTAAGTTCTAGTTAGTTAACATATAGTGCAATACTGGTTTCAGAAGTACAATTCAGTGATTTGTCACTTATATATAACACGCAGTGTTCATCACAAGTGCCCTCCTTAGTGCCCATCCCCCACCCACATCCCTCATCAACTCTCAGTTCTTTATAGTTAAGAGTCTCTTATGGTTTGTTTCCCTCTCTTTTTACCTCCTTCCATATGTTCATCTGTTTTGCTTCTTAAATTCTAATCTGAGTGAAATAATATGGTATTTGTCTTTCTCTGACTGACTTATTTCATTTAGCATAACACACTCTAGCTCCATCCACGTTGTGGCACATGGCAGGTTTTCATTTTTTTTTATTATCTGATGGCTGAGTAATATTGCATTGTATCTATGTATACCACATCTTCTTTATCCTAGTACAGAAAAATATTGAGTTGAAGGTAAGGATAGCTTTGTTGGAGGGAAAGGTTTAGTTATTAAATGCTTCGTTCTGTAACATGGAGACACTCTTGGTCTTATTGTTGTTTCAGCCATTTTTTTAACTTTCTTACCTTTTTAAGCTTGACTTTTTCTTTTAAATAAACCTGCAAAATGACCACAGTTTCTGTTTACTTCCAAAAAAAAGCTCTTGAGGGGCTTTTTGTTGGATTTCTTCAGGTTGAAGAAGTGCACGTGGATGTTGACACAATGATTGTTAAATGATTTACTGAGCCCAAACTGCGGACACATCAGTATAGGCGGCAGGTGGACATGGGAGTGTGTAAGCCTTGGTCTGAACTTTTAAAGAATGTTTTGCTGGGGCACATGGGTGGCTTCAAGTCAGGTCATGATCTTGCAGTTCACGAGATCCAGCCCTGTTTGGGGTCTGTGCTGACAGCTTGAAACCTGGAGCCTGCTTTGGATTCTGTGTCTCCTCTCTTTGTCCGCCCTTCCCTCCCATTACTCTTTCTTGGTCTCTCTCTCAAAAATAAACATTTAAAAATTTTAAAAAACAGGGGCGCCTGGGTGGCTCAGTCAATTAAGCGTCCGGCTTCGGCTCAGGTCATGATCTTATGGTTCGTGGGTTCAAGCCCCGCATCAGGCTCTGTGCTGACAGCTAGTTCAGAGCCTGGAGCCTGATTCAGATTCTGTGTCTCCCTCTCTTTCTGCTCCTCCCTTGCTTGCCCTGTCTCTCTCTGTTTCTCAAAAATAAATAAAAAACATAAAAAAATTTTTTTAAATTTAAAAAATTATGTATGCGCTAATTTGGATGACAAGGTGAGACACATGATTAGGAAATGAATACTATACCAAAGGAATTAAATCAAAGGAAAGGACTATTATGGTGAAAGTGGCTTGGGAAATGGAGGAAGTGAGACTTTTGCTAGCCTGACCATAGGAAAGGCAAGTTTTGTTGACAAAGGAAAAGAACATTTTGGAGAAGGTGTTGGGAAGAAATGCTTAGCTTTGGCTTTTCTCGCTGACTAAAAAAAAGGTGAGGGGGTCAGGGCAAAGTGGAAGCACAAGGCTACATGTGAGGTAAGGAATGAGACCTTTAGTTAGTTGACAGGAATAAACAAGACTCATTTCGGAGTTTCGCACATTCGCACTCTGTATGAGCTGTGCAGTCTGCAGGCACATGGGGAAGGGTTGCAGAGGATTGGGAAGTGGGCTCAAGCCTGACACAATCTCCTGTGACTAGTGTGACACAGCCCCTGGGTTCCCCTGAGGCAACACAAAGAAACCTGTAAGGCTGGTAAGAAATGCGGCCTCGTCAGAGCTGGGTGACAACATTGTATTTACTGAAGGGCCCCAGTAGCTGGCAAGCACAATACTTCTTATAAGTTAAATTAGGGAAAATGGAGTCAACAGAAGTCTGTGGTATCCAGGGTTCTTCTTCTGTTTGTTGGGATACTTGGGTACAAATTCAGCATAATTAGCATATATTTGACAGCTTCCGTTCCAGACCTTGAGTTGAAAAACAAACTCTGACGGAGGAGGCTATCCCCGTGCCCGCCTACACCTTGCAGTCTGTCAGGCACAGCCTGTCACACAACCAACCATCAACCATCCTCCGAGGCAGACTGTGACTCAGGAGGGTTCCAGTGGAGAGATCTTGAGTGGCCCAGTCGCACACTTGAGTTTCCAAACTGTTCCCTGGGTCCAGTGATGTCATGACAATCTGAGAATAGCTCTCTAGTGGACATGCAGCGAGTTACATTCCTAAGAGCGAATCCAGGGCATCGGAAGCAGCCTCTGGCCTGTACTTCCTCTCACTTTCTGAGATGCTATCTTGCACTGTCGAGTTGCCAGACCAGTGACTCTGAAACCCAGACCTGCAGGTGTCAGTTTTCTAGTTGGACGTTTCCCTGGCATCTGGGCATTTACAGGCCAGGAGGGCACACAGGATCTTTATGGTCTGGCCTCATTTCCCTCCCTGTCTCTGATTTATTCTCTAGAAATGCAAAATTATTTGGTGTTCCTAGCTACCCCCACTCCTAGGCAGTGGACTTCATGCTCTTTCACGCTTCTCTGCCTCAGGCATTTCCTCCTTTTCCTGCCTGGCGTATCCCTCCCCCTGGTTAGATGCCTCTCCTTCTTAAGGACTCATTTGGGACATCAGTTTTTTCTAGGAAGCCTTCCCTGCTCTCTTTTATGCTTTCACTCTGTGCTCCGGCAGTATCCTGAGTATTCTTTCGCTGTTATACCAACCACATTTTATTAAGATTACATGTACAGTAGCTTCTTTCCACCCTCATTTCAAATTCCCCATGATCAGAGACCATTTATAGTTGACCTGCATCTCCAGTGCCAAGAATATCATAGCCCTGTTGTTGTAGATGTTCAATAAATTGTTGAACTGAGAGACAAGAGCGTTGTATGAAGTACAACTTTAGAATAGCCAGGTGACTTAGAAAACAGCTTTGAACATACATTAGTATTAAAACATTGTATAAGTTTTTAGTAAGGTCTTTGGGCTTATATTTGATGAGCTGTGATTTGGAGGACTGTGTGTGTGTGTGTGTGTGTGTGTGTAGTTTTTACAGTAGTCTGGAAGAATAGTTTATAGTCTAGTAGACTATTGTTTTTATCTCTTGCCTTTGCTTCTGTGCTTCTTCTGAATGGAAGAGGGAGCAGGATCTAAGAAGCATTGGTCTACCAGATAATAAATTGCCATGTGAATTGACCCACCCACACACTAGTTTTTCCTAATGGCACAGCTGTACTGTGAAGCTTCATGGACCTTGCTCTATTCATTCTCTGTCCTCTCCTTTCGAGCGTTGAATCAGTATTGGTTATATACTCAATTGTGTCTGCCCTTAGAGCTAGGAGAACAGAAGTGATGGGTTAAAAATAAAACCAATTGGAAATGCACATTTCTGTGTGCTTCTGGTTAGTCAATAGCCCAAAACTTCTCCTTACCACCCTCAGCCTCCAAAAATAAGTGGTTATACAATTTTTGAGCCAAGAAAATTTCGGAGCTCAAATAGAATAATGGCGATGGATGAAGAAAAACTAGTGAGTCTAGTAGCCTTTCTCTTCTTGGTGGGGGTGGGGATGGGATAAACTAGATTAGTTAATTAAGTCAAATGTCTTTCCACAATAATGCAAAGTAGATGATACAGTTTAAGTATCTTGTGTAGAGCTCCAAGGGGCCTGATCCTGTTAAAGAAGTATAGAGCACTTATAAATGGATTTGAGATGTGTATTTCAGTCTGTTCCCTGTGAAACTGATTCCCTTGTTCTGTTCATCTTCATTCTTTTGGTCTATGCCTTGTAATAGGCAAAGTAACAAAAATTAAACGCTTTGAGAGATGAAAAGTCGAGAAGTATTAGAAAATCTCATCTTAATATCTTAGTCAAATATGTTTGTTAATATTTCAAAAATTTGTATCTCTTAGCTTTTTCAAACAGCTCTGAACTTGACAATAGAAAGTGATGCAGAACAGAAGCTATATTTCTTTAGAGGACTGAGGCATTAACTTATGTTTCTAGTGGACTTTAAAGTAGTCGAGGGGCGCCTGGGTGGCTCAGTTGGTTGAGCATCCGGCTTGAGCTCAGGTCAAGATATCGCGGTTCGTGGGCTCAAGCCCTATGTCAGGCTCTGTGCTGACAGCTAGCTCAGAGCCTGGACCCTGTCTTCAGATTCTGTGTCTCCCTCTCTCTCATTACTCTCCTCCTGTTTACACTGTCTCTCTCTCTCAAGAATAAATAAAAACATTAACGAAATTAAAAAAATAAAGTGGTTGAACATGTGGAAATGTCAACAGTGCACCCACTGTATGATTAGTGATAAGTCTGTTTTTCCCATGGGATATTATTACATAGATCCTTTTTCTTAAATTCCTTCCCTAATACCTAAATTTAACAAACATACCTAAATGAAGAAGTTGTTTATTATGTTATTTTATTTTATTTATTGATGTTTATTCCTTTATTGCGGTAGTGTTAGACCATCTTTGGTTCCAGGAGGTATGACATGTAGATAAGGCTCCTGCTCTTACCCTGTTCAGTTCCAGACTTAGATATGCCTCCGGGGTTTGGGATGGAGCTGACATGATCCGGACTGTACAAGCACATACGTATCATTAGGTTGTTATCTTAATATAAAAAGAAATGAGTTCGTAGATGTCTCCCATGGCAGTAGGTGTGCAGGGAACATCTCAAATTGAAAGACATGGCTTTTAAGTAAAGGTCAAGGACCGGATGGAAACTTAGTTTTGTTGTAGTTATTTGGTACATTAAGTGGAATTTGGCTTACGATCGCAAAAGCCTGCCCTTCTTCCATGTGATGGAAAATGTTGCTTAGTAACTTGGTTTTTTCCACAAAGCCACTTTAAATTAGCATTCCAAAGGATTTGGAAGTATGGGTTATACTCATGTGACTTTCTTGAAATAACTAGGCTCTAACCAAAGTAGCATAAGTAATCATCTCTTAATATATGCATGTATATAAGACATAAAACAATATTAAGATGTAGTCAAAGCTAATCTGACAGTTAAACACTTGTGTTTACCATGAAAAATAATCATTTGTTAGCTGGAGGAGTGATTATGTGGATCTTTCATTCTGAAAGCATTTGAGATGCCTAATTTAGAATTTGTGAATATTTTTAATCCAGGTCTATTATCACTGACTGATGGGGACTATCCTTAGGAGTGGCTGATATCCTTAAAAGAAATATGCTATTTGTTCATCTCCTTTACCCCTAATAATCTTTATATTTATAGAGCAAAAGACTTGGAAATCAGCTTAAAATGTAAGGGTGTTGGTCAGATGATAATGTGTGTACAATTGCTCATACTATTGACTTTTTGTATATTTGTTTCTTTTTAGAATTGTGATAATTTACATGTGGATCTATTTGTGACCCAGGCTATGATTCACACATTTGTGTATCAGCTTATTTATATGTATTTAAATTTTTTTTTAACATTTATTTATTTTTGTGAGAGAGAGAGAGTGTGAGTGGGGAAGGGACAGAGAGAGGGAGACACAGAATCGGAAGCAGGCTCCAGGCTCTGAGCTGTCAGCACAGAACCCCACGCAGAACATGAACTCACGAGCAGTGAGATCATGACTTGAGCTGAAGTCAGATGCTTAACTGACTGAGCCATCCAGGAGCCCCTAATCTTTTAAAGTTTGTAGACAAACAGATGCCTACCTATGACCAGCAAAACATTGACAATGCTATTTCCAGTCTTATGTGGACGACTTAATGAGCTGGGGCTGTGTCAGGGGTTGATTGCTTTATTAAATGGCATTTTCAGCCAGAAGAAGTGAACTTGTTTAGTAAAGGAAATGTTTGCACGGCATATTTTACTTGCCTTCATTCTCTTCCCATCTTTGGGTCCCTCCAGCTCCCCTAATGGTGTCTTTTTCCAGGACCTGAATCCCCGAGACTGAGAGTATACAGCTGAGAAGCCAGCTTATACAAAGTTGAGAGCATAAGATAGAGGATATTCAGGGGAATTTTCTAGGCCAGGGGAAGCCACTGGGAGCGCCATAGGACTGGAAGCGTCAGAGCGGGTAAATGGATGAAAGGAGGCAGCAGGCAGGAGTCAGGACACAGGAATAGTGGAGTTTGGTGGAAGTGATGTGAGAAGACGGCACTAAAGGAAAAAATAAGGAAAAGTCCAGGTCACATGAGAAATCCATCTACAGAAACTGAGAGAACTGTGACAGTATCTGGGCAGAGAACTTGGGACGTGAGTTCTTTGGCATTTCAACACATGTTGTGCTCTAGCCAAGAAGCTTCTTAAGACATTCCCTGTCAGGTTAGGAGCCAGGCCCTGGGTATGGGCCCCTAGAGACCACTCGTAAAAGCAGTTCATGGGTGTGTCTGCTGGGAAGGGAAAGGGAGGTGGCCTGGGAGGGTCCTGACACCTAAGGAGGGAGGTTAAGGACATGTGTCGACACAGGCATAATTAGCACTTTGCTGAGCATTGTATATTCCGTGACTCATGGCCTTGGTGTAACACACCCTCTTCCAGGCAGTAAAACTACCCGACCAGGGCCGGGAATGAGGAAGGGCTCTTAATATGTCTGCTCCTTCATAGATGATCGACAAACCTTCTATCTCCTTGTTATCACAGCTCTGTTCTCCTGTTTCTCTGTCCATTAACCAATGTAGAGGAGCTTATACTATACAGAGGGTAAAGATGCTTCAGTTTAAAAGGGGCTAAGTGGTTTGTATTCTGTATAAAAAAATTCAGTTTTCTTTTCTAAGGTTTTTCATAGCAAAAAAAAAAGTAGGTCTGTTTGCAAAGGAATACAGTGGAATATGTAAGTGACAATTAACTTATGAGAAAAATATACTTCATGGCCATGTAAATAGTTCTGCTATATATCACTTACGTATATTTAAATATGTAACATATACTTAACTTACATGCATGCATGTAGTATAAATACATATACACAAGTATAAATTTATTTTCCTTAGGGGGCACCTGGGTGGCTCAGTCGGTTAAGCATCTGACTTCAGCTCAGGTCATGATCTTCTGGTTCGTGAGTTCAAGCGCTGCATTGGGGTCTGTGCTGACAGCTCAGAGCCTGGAGCCTGTTTTGGATTCTATGTCTCGCTCTCTCTTTGTTCCTCCTCCATTCATGCTCTGTCTCTCTCTCTCTCAAAAATAAATAAACATTAAAAAAATTAAATTTATATTGCTTAGGAATTTCTGAGCATTAGGAGATTTTCAATTATTAATTGCTTGTAACTTAGTGTTTTGGTTTTTTCTTTTTTTAAAGTTTAATTTTTGAGACAGAACGAGCAGGGTTGGGGCAGAGAGAGAAGGACAGAGGATCTGAAGCAGGCTCTGTGCTGACAACAGCGAGCCTGATGTGGGGCTCAAACCCACAAACTGAGACCATGACCTTAGCCAAAGTCAGATGCTTAACTGACTGATCCACCTGGGTGCTCCAGTGTTTTGTTTTTTTAAAAAAGACATTAGTGCAAAACTGCTTTGTCTACTTTTATTTTTATTTTATGAAATTAGATGAATTTATAGGGTAGAAGTAGTTAACTTTAAAGTCCCATTTATTTATTTTCAGACTCACTTATGATCATGGGTCTATTTGTCAATATATTTAGTTTTTAACTTAAATTATTTCATATATACATTTGCATGCAATGATATGATTCACGTAGTGATTATTTTTAGTCACTTTATTGTATGGTGATGTAACATTTCACTGGATCAATAATATTTTTACTTTTCATTATTGAAAATATCATTGGCATGAACATTTCTTAACAAATTATTTTTGGATTGTTTCCTTGGGACATTTTCCCCAAAGTGATATTAATAAGTCAAAAGGCAGGGATAATTTTGTAGCTTCTGATACAGATTGCCAAATTGTTTCCCAGAAAGATGGAGCTAATTTGCCCCACCACTAACAGTGTATAAAGCATAGGTTCAATTTTAGACAGTTTGGACAGTCCGAGCACACATGAGAAGTGTAATTACATTTCTCCCCTCAGGCCTACCTGTATAGATAGCTCTCATAAGTAAACTCAATATGTGGACCTTGAAATTATGGAACTGGGAGAAAGTGTGTCGCTGATTTATCCTTCAGAATGCTGAACCTTGAAGTTGGAGCTTTGGGGGCCGGAGAACATACTTGTTGAGGTGGAGGCCCCTTTTGGACAGTTGCGGTACTGTGGTCCCACGCTGGGAGATGTTGTCAAGGCCAGAGCAGAGGGAAGGACAACCAGGTCCCAGCATTTCTGCCCGGGAGGCAGTCTGGCCTCTGAGGAATTCTGGAGGACGTGTTGGAGGTTGGTGGGGGGACTGAGGGGGAATTCTGGACCCTGGCAGGCAGTAAAGGAGAGGAGATGTCCAGTGGGTGCGCTGGGGCTGAGTCATTGAGCCAAATGCCACCTGGGTAGCTACGAACCGAAGGCCCTTCTCATTGAAAACACCAACTCAGGGGTGTTTCAGTGACTTTTTTCCTTTATGACAGCATTATTAATTTTATAATGGAAGTTGATTGAGATTACAGATTCTGTGGAAATCTGTTCATTCTATGAGGATACACTTGCCTGGTCCATAAAGGCTCATTTTGCCTTATTTCTGACAGAGAAAAACTTAGACCTTTCCTAGAGAAATACATTTTTCTCATTTCTCATGCATGCTGACATAGCATTGAACCTTTGCCAGCTTCCCCAGTGACTTGCAAAAATTCTATAACCTAAATATAGAGCATGTAACAGCACGTTATAGAACTGGGCCAGGAGGGTACTGCAGAAGACAGAATCCCCAGAGCATGCAGTTCAGAAAGGCAAAAAGGAACAAAGATAAATTCATCGATAGGGTGTTGGGTTGTCTAAAAATTATCATGTGTATACATTTTAAAGAAGTAAATTGAATGGATATTATAGAAATTCCAAGTCATAAAGTAACATGGGAGTTGAGATACAAAATTCTTTTAATTTCTAGGTCCTAAGCTAGAAATAAATACTGATGGGCAGGGAGAGGTAGGAAGCATTCAGCAGCCAGCAGCGGTAAGGGAGAGAAACACAGGACCATCGCATGACCTAATTGGGGATTTATTTATATTTTACCATCGGTAGATTTTTTTTTCTTTGTGGTGGCAAAACATATATAACAAAGATTGCCATCTTAACCTTTTTAACTTTCTTTTTTTTTTGTTGTTAATTTATTTTTGAGGGAGAGAAAGAGAGACAGAGCACAAGTGGGAGAGGGTTGGAGAGAGAGGGAGACAGAGAACCATACGCTGTCAGCACGGAGCCCGACACAGGACTCAAACTCCTGAACCACAAGATCGTGACCTGAGCCGAAGTCCGACTCTTAACCAACTGAGCCACCCAAGCACCCCTCATCGTAACTTTTTAAAAATATGTAGTTCAATGGCCTTAGCTACCTTCACAATGTTGTGCAACTGTCACCACTATTTCCAAAACCTTTTCTTTATCATTTCAAACAGAAACTTCCTACATTAGGGATTTATTTAGTAATTTAATAGTTTGGTAATCTCAGAACTTTTTATGGCTTTAAAAAATGCAGAGTTCAAACCTTTTTTTTAGTTTCATCATGTGCCATGTGCTTGGGGTAATTGTGCTGGGTATGTGACCCTTGTTTGTCAGCTTCCTTTCATCCTTCCTAACATTGCATGCGTGGTGGGAGAATGTGCCCATCCAAGTAGAGGAGGGAGGGATGTTGTTCAGTCGAGGACGTGCGAGGAGCCATGTTTTCCTGCTGGAACCTCCAAATCTATTTATAGAAAGACATGGGCAGTCTTACTTTTTAATGTATTTTAAAATTAGAAAGCCATATTCTTGACAGTTCAGAAAAAAAGTGAAAGCTTGTCATCACTTTGAACACAAAAATGATTATTTTTCCATATACATTTCTTTTTGATCTTTTTTCACATACATATTTTTGACATAGTTGATAATGATGTATCTAACTATATATAAGTAACTTATTTTTGTTAATATATCACTTAAAATGTTTCATTTTGCTCAATAGTTTTCATAATAGGCTCATAAATGCAAGTAGAATAATTTTTATTTTTATTAAAAATTTTAAAAATGTTTTTTATTTATTTTTGAGAGAGAAAGAGACAGCATGAGCAGGGGAGGATCAGAAAGAGAGGGAGACACAGAATCCGAAGACAAGCTCCAGGCTCTGAGCTAGCTGTCAGCGCAGAGCTTGATGCGGGGCTTGAGCCCATTAACTGTGAGATCATGACCTAAGCTGAAGTTGGATGCTTAACTGACTGAGCCACCCAGGCGCCCCTAGAATAATTGTTTAAACCATACTACTTTCTCTGACGTTAGGTTCCCAAATTTGTAATTATTATAAATGAACATCTTCACATGTCTGCTTTCCATAGTTTAACCACTTCATTTTATTCCTTTGTGACAGAGAGACAAACACAGTGTTCATATTTATCTTGTTGTGGGCCATGGCCCCACCATTTTCCATGAAGATACGGTGCAATCAGGGGTGGTGTGTAGTGTAATTACATTAAACATGAGATGGATGACAAATGTTTGAATTGGTTGCAGGTAGTGAAGATCTTAGAGAAGCACGACCCCTTGAAGAACACCCAGGCAAAATACGGATCTATCCCTCCAGATGAGGCCAGTGCTGTGCAGAATTATGTAGAACACATGCTCTTCTTGCTAATTGAAGAGCAAGCCAAGGATGCTGCGATGGGGCCAATTCTGGAATTTGTGGTCTCTGAGAACATCATGGAGAAACTCTTCCTTTGGAGCTTGCGGAGGGAATTTACTGACGAGACTAAAATCGAGCAGCTAAAGATGTACGAGATGTTGGTCACTCAGTCACACCAGCCTCTGCTGCACCACAAGCCCATCCTGAAGCCCCTGATGATGTTGCTGAGCTCTTGTTCAGGAACTACCACGCCTGCCGTGGAGGGGAAGCTGGTTGTCCTGCTCAATCAGCTTTGTTCCATCCTTGCCAAAGATCCATCTATCCTGGAACTCTTCTTCCACACGAGTGAGGACCAAGGGGCAGCCAATTTCCTCATCTTCTCCCTTCTGATTCCCTTCATTCACCGAGAGGGGACAGTGGGTCAGCAGGCTCGGGACGCGCTGCTCTTCATCATGTCTCTCTCCGCCGAGAACAGCATGGTGGCCAATCACATTGTGGAGAACACCTACTTCTGTCCAGTAAGTCCCTCTTGTTGGCACGCTTTCCACCCACTCCTCTTTTCCTCTCTTGTGCTAATGGTGAATACTTTTTAAAAATTCCTTTCTTTTCAGCAAGTGTACTTGGCACCTTCTATGGAAAGATATTTGGAGGAAATCTTTTGGAGGGAGCAGAGGAATCTAAGTTGAGATGCTATTTGGCTGAGCATTGTCAGCTCTAAATAAGCCAACTGAGGAAACTTTATGTGTTACCGGTTCTTGTTTCATTTCCTTTGGGTTAGGAACTGCTTTGGTTTTTTACTAAGAACATATCCTGAGTTTTTGGTAGAGCATGTACTTCCTGTGTTCTTAGCTTCTCAAGTTGATCTTGCACCGTAGAATCATGGCACGCAGGGAGACCTCTCAGCTGGTTTCACAAATTAATTTGTTTCTCAGCAAGATAATGACCATAATTATAGACACAAAGCACTGATTTTATTTATAAAAATAAAGACGTATTTACAGTTTGAGGTAGCAAGAAATACTTCACTCTGTATAGTTCCATGATCATCGACATGGAGACAAAGAAAGTGTGAGGTCCTTTGCAGACATTGGTGTAGTGTAGATCCAACTGTGGTCACAGTTCCAGAAAATAATGGGACCTGTCTGGGGCTCTTAAGATACTTTAGGGCTCTGATTATTTTTTTGTGTTAGTATTGTCTTTGGAAGGGGCATTTGAATGGTGGATTTAGATCTTCTGATTTGTCAGAGATGTTGAGCAACAGCTAATTTTATTTTCCCAACTCAGTAAATGCTTCCAGTCTATTTCCATTGTCTGTTGTTTTTAAAAATTTTGTATTTCTTTTATTTTTTGAGAGAGGGACAGAGAGCACACACATGTATAAGTGGGGGAGGGGAGAGGGAGAGAATCCTAAGCAGGCTCCACACTCAGTGTGTTTGAGGCACAGGGCTTGATCCTACAACCGTGAGGTCATGACCTGAGCTGAAATCAACAGCTGGATGCTTAACTGACTGAGCCCCCCAGGTGCCCCAAATGTTTGTTCTTCTTACCGTTGCCTCATTATATTTCTTTATAAACTGTACTGTCTAAAATATGCCTGATTCTGTTGGAATAGTAAGACCGTTAATGAGCTTTATTGGAACAGGCCTGGCAAGTTGCCATAAGACGATTAGATTTATTATTAATGAACACTATATGGGTGGTTTTTGTTCGGGGGAGACGGCAGTTAGGAATGTCTGTGGGGTGTCCTTTGTTGTCACAGGGACATGAGGTGGCCGTGGAGGGAGGTCAACTGGCATTTAGTGTTAGAGGCCAAGGATGCTCAATGTCTGGTAGTTTGCGGAACAGTCTTGCACAGTAAAGAACTAACTTGCCCAAAATGCTAGTAGCAACCCTAGTGAATAATGTGCTGTATTTTGCTTTAATCTTATTTTGCAATAATCTTCTTTATGCTACTAAATTCTTGTTTTTACTAATGAACCAGGATCACCTGGTATCTGGTGAATATTTATTTTGGGGCAAACAAATGGACAAAAATTTTGAAAATTAGAACTTCAGTTACCAGATTCAGGGTACCGTGTGTCTCTTCTGGCTTCTGATGAGTAGAATTAGATATTATAGGAAGATTGATAGTCAGATGGGAAGTAAAGAGCTGATTCTCTTCCATCTGTGCCAGCATATTAAATCTCCCTTCCTTACTGTCTTCAACAGTGAGTTTCTTGTAAACTCTTTTTAAAGAATATATACATCATTGGCAAAAATGGAACTTCTTACCTGAATCTAAGCACCTTTGGAATACATTGCTATGTTACTTTCCTATTTCTGCTGGTGGCTTTAAACACAGATCTTGTGGTAGTATTGGCCTATTGTAGGTTAGAAGTCCAGCAGGTCTCACTGGGCTAAAATGGAGATCGAGGCGGGGCTGTGCTCCTTTCTGGAGGCTCTCGTGGTGCGTGTGCTTCCCCGCCTTCTCCAGTTTCCAGAAGCCTCCCACATTCCTTGGCCCATGGTCCCTGCTTCCACTTGTGCGGTCAGCAGTATTGCAGCTCTCTGAACACCCGTTTTGTAGTCACGCCTCCCTCGGACTCTGCTCTTTTCCCTCCTCCTTCCACTGTGAAGGAGCCTTGCGATTACTTTGGGTTTACCTGGATTTTCCAGGAAGATCTTATTTAGCCATCAGCTGATGAGCATCCTTAATTCCCCTTTGCCACATAACCTCATACATTCACCGGTTCAGACATTAGCAGCAGACAGTGTGGGCGTGTGTGGGGGTGGGCATTCGTCTGCCTATCACATTTGCTCTATACAGTTCAGAGAGCTCTTAAATTTGATAATAGCGCAGTGTAATCAGAATTCTTTTAGGAGTTTAAACTGACTGTAAGACGGGTGAGTTTGCTCAAGATGGGGAGATGCTGAGGAGGCTGGGAGGTACATTAGGGTCTAGAAAGGAGTGATAGGGATGAGAATGGCAATGAGGGCTGGATGTGAGCACTGCTGTGGGGGCAAAAGCTTACTAAAAATAGTTCTGTGAGGGAGCTGTACAGAGGTTTGGGTTTGGGCTTATTTGAATTGTTTTTGGATAGTTCTGTTAAAAAAGGAGCACAGCCATTGAAACAAATTGTCAAAGCATTCGGGTGGTTCTCCCGTTCAGTATGCAAAAGGCAATTTAAGAAAAGAAATCATCTGCAAAGCAACAGAATTCTAAGGTATCTTGAATAAACCTAACAAATTTGTGAATAGGCTTTATAGAGAAAATTGTAAAACTTTATTAATGAGTATAAAAAAAGACCTAAGTAAACAGAAAACTATTTATTTTGTAGATACCATGTAGATGACCCTGCAAATCAGTCCATAAAGTTAATGCTACTTATGCTTTACAACCTTTTATTATAAAAAGGGTAAATACAGAAAACTTGGAAGAATACTGAAATGATCACCATATACACACCACTTACATACAAAACTGCTTATATTTGTGTTTATCATCTATGTTTTTTGTTTCTGCTGTACCATTTGAAATGAAGATATAGACATTTGGAATTAAGTTACAGACATAAAATACTTTAGTTTGACTCTCCTACAAATAAGGTATATATAACCACAATACCATTATTATACCTAAGAAAATTATACAATAATTCCGTACTATCCAATTTCTCAGTTACACCTCGAATGATTTTTATAGTTTTTTTTTTTCAAACTGGAGTCTGATACAAGGTATATTTCTGACTGTAATACGTCTTTAAGTCACTGTTAATCTGTCACAGCCTGCCACTTTTTTCCTCCATGACAGTGACTTTTTAAGAGAAGCCATTGTCTTGTTGAACGTCCTACGTACTCTGGGTTTGTTTCTTATGTAGTTCACCTTGTTCCTATCACCTGTATGTCCCACAAATTGGAAGTGAGGTCTAAGTGCTTGATTAAATTCAGGGTAAGTTTGTAAGAATACTTTACAGGTGATGTGATGTACTTCTTACTGTATTACGTCAAGAGGCATGTGTTAGGTTGTCTCACTTTTGTGATGCTACACTGATTACTTGGTTGGTTAAAGTGGTGATCACTTTTTCTCTCCAGGTACAAGTACTATTTCCCCTTTGCGGCTGTAAGGTGTAATTTGTGAAGTGTTAATGTGACTTAAAATCCCAATAGGGTTCTTCATGGAACATGACACATCAATGTTAAAAGTCATATACATGTGTGTAAAAGACCAGGAAAAACAGATAATTATGAATAATGGTAACAGTAATGTTTTTGTTGAGAACTTACTGTATGGCCAGCCTTAGTGCTTTATGTATATTAAATCATCTAGTCCTCTCAACTCTAGGGTCTAGTATTGGACCCTTTTTATAGATGAAGAAATTGAACAGTGACAGTAAGTACATTTATAAACTTACTCATGGCTAGTAAGAGATGAAGGCAGGATCGGAACTGAGGCATCCTGACTCAAGGACCCAGGTGCTTAACTTTGTTTATTATATCAAGACTTCTTGTAATGCATGAACTATAAAGAAATGATTGGAGTTAAGAACAAAAAAAAACAGATTGGGAGAAGATATTTGCAAATACACATAACTACAAATGTGATTGGAACTCAAAATATACAAAAATATTTATAATGCTACAAATTAATAAGACAACAGTGAAACATCCCATTAGAAAAATGGGCAAAGGAGGGGAGCCTGCACGGCTCAGTTGGTTAAGCATCCAACTCTTGATCCCAGCTCAGGTCTTGATCTCAGGGTTGTGAGTTCAAGCCTCCCATTGGGCTCCACACTGGGTGTGGAGCCTACTTAAGTGGGCAAAGGATATGAATGGACAGTTCCCAGAAGATACTCAAAGCCAATAAACATATGAAAATATTCTCATCTTCAGTAGCATCAGGGAAAATGCAGATTGAACCTACAGTGAGACACCAGATAATGCTCTGATGGTGGCTAACTGTTGGACATCTGTTAACACCAAATGTTGTCAAGGGTGAGAACAAACAACTCCTGAGAATATGAATTGGTATAATAACACAGGAAAGTGCACAAAAAGATATTCAATAGAATAATGATTTGAGGAAGAGCAAAATAGAAATACATTAAGGGGAAGATAAATGAACTGGTTATTCTTTATCAGTGGAATAACTACTACTCAGGATTCAAAATGGACAAATCACATGTATGATTACCATGTAACTATATCCACGTGTGTGGACACTGGTACTCTAAAAACATGTTGAGTTAGAAAAAGTAGAAAAAAGTTTCATATAGTATGTTAGTGTTTACATAAAATTTACATAAAGTTTTAATTCACAAAACTTTAGCATAGACTGTTTTTTGGACACATCTATATGCAGCAAAAAAGTATGAGACCAAGCACAGGAATAATATGTACTAAGTTCAAAATGGTGGTTATTTCTGTGGACGAAGGAAGGGAAAGAGATGTAATAGGACTGGAGTAGGGTTCAGCTCTATTGTAATGTGGTTTTTTGTTTTTTGTTTGTTTGAAAAAATAAAGAGCACTCTGAAGAAATTATGGCAAAATATTAAAATCTGTTAAATCTTGGAGGTGTTTTTATGTTTTATATGTGTGTAATATTTCATACTTCAGAATGTAAACATACCAGGAGAATGGAGAATGTTCTTAATGTTTAGCCACCCACTTATTATGTGCTATAAGCAGAATTCACTGAGTAATTGTTGCTTTTATAAAAACATGTTTTAAAACCCTGTACAGCTCATTAAAATCGGAGGGACAGCAGCAGCTCCAGCTGACCTGATTTGCTAGAGCGGAACACAGAGGTTCGTTGTGCTAAGTTGCCCCTCAGGATAGATCCCATAATCTCATTTGTACCCAGTTTTCTATAATTACATCTGACAATGTAATTAAAAAAAAAAGAACTCTTTATGTTGATGATAAAAGCATACTCTGTTACTCATCCAGCTAAGGACCACAATCGACAAAAAGGTTTCTCTAATTAGTATGATTGTCAGAGTGTGTTAACATCAGGCTTTGGGAAGAGTAATGACTCTTTCAGGAAACCGGGCCACGTTTTGGAAACTTTTGTGTCGTAGTTGATAGGAAGTGGTCGTTCCGCTGCCTCCACTGTCAAGACGTGCTCTCCCAAGAAAAGGAGAATGAGAACACTCTAGGGAACAATTTAGTCCCGACAAATGATGGGCAACTGTATATGGCCCTATCACTTTTGATTTTTTTTAACAAAGTATTGATGGTTATGCCCTCGTCCATGTTATATATTGGCAAAAGTAGAAAGCTGCATGTATGTAAATCAGGAAATTCAAATTGAAGTTAGCAACCTGTAGGTACACAGCCGCTGATAGAAAGTTATTTATCTCCTATCCAAAATTTATGAGCGTTTTTATTTTGGCAAGTTGTATCAAATGGTCCCCACCAGCTGTTTTGCTGTTAGCTTCAGACTAAAGCCATCTGCTAGAAATCTTTTTCTTTTGCTAAAATTAACCAGGTACCATTAGGTGTTTAAAGTTAACGATGGACCTTCCTTGACTTGTTCAGCCCTCTGTGCATGCCCTCTTTCCTCACCTCCACTGGAAACACTGCTGTGTGGAAGCCGTGATGCCCATCCCTGTACATGCATATTATCTTTTTTTTTTTTTATGTTTTATTTATTTTTGAGAGAGAGACACACACACAAATCGTGAGTGAGAGAAGGGTAGAGAGAGCGGGAGACACAGAATCTGAAGCAGGCTCCAGGCTCAGTGCTGTCAGCACAGAGCCCGACGTGGGGCTTGAACCCACAAACAGTGAGATTATGTCCTGAGCTGAAGTCAGACACTTAACCAATTGAGCCACTCAGGCATGCATATTGTCTTTAATTCTTTGAACAGTTCACTGAAGAACTGAACCTTAGAAACCTCTGTAAATGGCAAAGTTGGGTTCGAAACCATGTTAGTCTGATACTAAAATCCACGGTTGCAACAAGTCCGTACTATTCTTCTGTCAGGGAAGTGGTTTGCTTTTTATTTTACTTTATTTTTAAAGATTTTGAGAGAAAGAGAGAGAGTGTGTGCGAGAAAGCCCTGACATGGGGCTCGGACTCACAAACTGTGAGATGATGACCTGAGCTGAAATCAAGAGCCCAACGCTTAACCAACTCAGCTATTCAGCTGCCCTGTGGTTTGCCTTTTAAACTGTTGTTATCCTTATGATTTTATATGGTGATTAGCTTTCTTTTGAGGAGACTCTTGAGAGAAGATAAATTAGAAATACTGAGTTAACACTTAATGGGCTGGGAATATATACTATATTTTACAATTGCTTTTTTTGTGATCAGGATCAATAAAAGGCTTAAATAATAAATGGACATTTTATGTTTAACTAGCTGTTGAATGTCTATATGTTTAAAAATTTTTACTCTAAAAATGAAATTTAAAAGTAAATAGATTATGTCTTTAAACTGCTGGGAAAATGATCTGCAAAACCTGTTGTGGCCTCTCCTTTTCCCTTGTCCTCTTCCCACAGCACCCCGTGTCCCTCTGTGGAGCAGTCATGTTTCTTGCATTTATTATTAGTTTGTTGGCTGCCTTCTCCTGCTCACCCGGTCTGACTTGTTCATTCTAATCCACACTGGAGGTGTGGACGCTCTGTCTGGTCAGGTATGTTGAGTATCAGATGCTAGAAGCACTCACCATGAGGAACACACCCAGCTCCGCAGCAGAGGGCAGGCCTGGGGATTGGGAATCCGAGGTCCAGCTGACGCCCCAGGAGAGAGAGGGCGTTGGAGGGCGGGCGGGCGTCCAGGAGAGAAGCCCACAGCGGAGGAAGAAGGGCGGTAAGAAAAATAGGCGAGCCATTTCAATATGGGAGACATCAAAAGAATATATATACTTCTCTGTTTTGTTGATAGTGACCTTTATTCAGGCATTCATTCATTCACTCAAAACAAACTGAACACCTTCAGGCCAGATAATATGTTTAAAGTATAGGAAATAGTAAACGGGATTGTGCACTTACCTCTTTTTCAAAATCAGGGCATTTGTGGTCCCAAAGAAGAATGTCCTCTATTTAAAGTATTTAACTCCTTGTCAACACACCCAAACAAATCATTTTAATTCCCATTTTGAATGTGACCCGAGTGAGTTGCCTGTTATAAATTTGGAACCTCTGGCAAGGGAGAACAGAGACCGAGAATTCTCCTTGAAGGGAAATCTAATCTTGATGTCACATTTTAAAAATCAATTACATTTGCTAACTCGTGCTAAATTAACCACAGTACAAAGGCTTTAATTCTGCATACTCCTGATTCCTTAACCACTTTGAGGCTTTGAAGATGAATTCATAAAGACAGGCTTAATTTGTCTGACTAAAAAGCTGGGAATAGCTATTCAGTATATCAATATAATTACAGCAACATTAATTTTCAAATTACATACATCACTGACAGTAATTAAAAATAACACATACCTAATATTTTACTTAAAAATTTTTTTAAGTTTAATTTTTTATTTTGAGAGAGACCGTGGGGGAGGGGCAGAGAGATACAGAGAGAGGAAGGGAGGGAGGGGAAGAGAGAGTGGGGGGGGAGAATGAGAATCCCAAGCAGGCTCCTTACTGTTAGCACACAGCCTGACATGGGGCTTGAAGTCACAAACTGCGAGTTCTGAACCTGAGCTAAAACCAAGAGTCAGATGCTAACCGACTGAGCCACCCAGGTGCCCTCATATTCACTTTTTAAAAAGAGTATTCTGAAAAGGGCATGGCTCAGATGTGAGCAGAAGCCTGCCTGTCCGGAAGGACAGTGCCGTGTGACAGCTGGACGGGGAGCCCTGCCGTGTTCTTGCCTACAGAACGTGAAGCCAGAGGATATGCCTCTGCCATCTTTTTCAGAGTGGCAGAGAAACATGGAATAAAATATTCTGCAGAATAACGAGTATTATGTAGTCTTAAGAACAAGACTCCAAACCTTTACTGCTAAATATATATGTCTCCCTTTCTAAGACTTTGCTCAGAGTTCAGATTCATTCACCCAACCTACAGATCTTTCTAGATCACCGACTGTGGGCCAGGCACTATGGAAGGCTGGTGCTGGGGAAAGAGCAGTGAGCAAGTCAGACCAGGTGAACTGGAGAAAATAAACCAGTCATCTAATAAAGACGACCAGAAAGATGACTGCTCCACAGAGGGATGCAAGAGTGCTGTGGGAACAGGACAACGGAAAAGGAGAGGCAACGATGATTTGGCAGATAATTTTTCCAAGTTGGGCATACCCGTTCCCATACTTCCCTCTGCTTTCTGTTTCTGATCCAGGCACTGGATTATTGAGTCTTATCTCATCTGTCTAAACCTGCCTTCCCTCCTCTCTCTGGTCTTGTTGGCTTGAGGTACCATCTGCAAATGGATAATTCCAGATCTCCACGTCTAGTCCTGATCCTACTCCTCAGCATCAGACGCACACATCTGTCTGGGTGTCCCTCAAGCTCTTTTCCCTGGCCTCCAAAACCCTGCATGATCTGACCCTGCCTGGGTCTTTCTCCCTTTACCTTTTACATTCCAGTAATGCTGCATTTTTAGCTCCTAAACGATGCCATCTTTTCTTACCCCTTAGAGCTTTTGTACATCCTCTGCTTGGAATAGTCTCCCTTTGAAGGCTCTCTTTTGGGCCAACTCCTATTTAATTCTTCAGCAGCTTGGACATCAGTTCTGTTGAGAATATTTTCTGTTCCCAGCCCCCAAGTCTACAGTAAGAGCCTTTCGTACATCCACAGCTCTATATTTTTTCTCTTACGTATTTTGAGTATTTATTACACTATTGTAATTGGCCTGTTCATCTCTTATTAGACTGTCAGATCAATGAATACTTCGCTCTTTTCTGGGGCTAATTCAGGATTGAGTGTTTCCTTGAGTGTTCAATCTGATTTGAATTCCTCATAAATTTAGCATTTACCCTGGAGCAGTGCCTTTTATAGATTACCTTGTTGCATCTGTTCTGGGCCATTTCTGCCCTTTATTTGCATGGCTGCCAGATCGGGATCTCTCAGGTGCTGTTTGGCTAGCGTCACTTCCCATTTGGGAGGCCTCTAGTACTGTGAAATTAGTTGTTTTCCTTGGTCTTACATTCTACAAGATAAAATCGCCAGGCACTCACAGTAAATGTGTTTCTTTCCTACACTTCTTTCTTTATTAAAGGCATCACCAGGGTGCTGGGTAGCTCAGTTGGTTAAGCATCTGACTCTTGATTTCAGCTCAGGTCATGATCTCACTCTGAGAGAATGAGCCTTGCCTTGGACTCCCTGATGGGCATGGAGCCTGCTTAAGACTCTCTCTCTCTCTCTCTCTCTCTCTCTCTCTCTCTCTCTCTGTCCCTCCCCTGCTCTCATTCTCTCTGTCTTTAACTCAGTCAGTTAAGCATCCAGGTTCAGCTCAGGTCATGATCTCACAGTTTGTGGGTTCGAGCCCCGCATCGGGCTCTGTGCTGACAGCTCAGAGCCTGGAGCTTGTCTTCGGATTCTGTATCTCCCTCTCTCTCTGCCCCTCCCCTGCTCGCACTGTCTCTCAAAAATAAATAAAAAACATTAAAAAAATTTTTTAAATAAAAAAAGGAGGGGATCACTATTTTCTTAAAAACCAAGCTGGACAATCTGACAGATTTGAGTTCTCATGCACCCTTACTGCCTAAGCCCAAATGCTGACCGTCTCATGTTAGCACTGAGGATGTAAACCTCGTGACCTTTGGTTTACTACTGGACTGGCAGAGGCCTACGGAGAGCACTCTGACAGCCAACTCACACAGGATACTCTACTTCCTCCTCTCTTCTCTTATTGCTGATGCTTCAGCTTAGACCCACCTTAGCTCTGCTTGAATGATCATCATCACATCTAACTGGCCCATGACCCCCCACTTCTTGCTGTAATTTGTGGAGATCAGCTTAAGGTGCTTTCTAAACTGTAAACGTGTGTATTGGTCATGACCTTTAATACGTCTGCAGGAATCTTTCTCATAAAGCTACTCATCGTTCTTAACCTGTGTGATCTTCCGTCCCGGACTGCCTTAGCCCTTCTCTGGATTTGAACTCTGCGTGTTACACTGTAACGCGTTATATATGGGTCTGCTTCTCTCCTGCACACCTTGGGGGCAGACTCATGTCTTCATCTCCGCATGTGTCTCCCTCACTCCCTGTGCCCCCAGCTCAGCGTTTGCCAGGCACGTAAGAGGTAAGCAGCCTGTATTAACTATGTGCGTGTCCGCCAAACCCCCCTGGTGCTGCTGTGTCCTCGGTCGGAGTTGAGCCCTTCACCTGTTGAGTTCTTCCTCGCTAGCTGATATCTTTGAATATTTGAATACCTTGCTGCTTGGAGCGCGGTCTTTGGGCCAGTTGCATTGGCATCACCTGGCAGCTGTGAGCTGTGGGCTAAGAATTTTGGAAAAGAGCTTATTTTTATGTCTGAACACAGGTACTTGCAACTGGGCTCAGTGGTCTCTACTCTTCCCTGCCCACAAAGCTTGAAGAGAAAGGTGAGGAATGGCACTGCCTTCTGAGAGACGACTGGCTGCTTCTCCCTGCTCTGGTTCAGTTCATGAACTCCCTGGAGTTCTGCAATGCCGTCATACAGGTGGGTGCCGGGCGCAAACGAAGAGCCCTTTGACGGTGCGTTCAGGATAGGAGCACTGCGAAAGGTCAGCTCATCAGCGTTCCTTTTTAAAATTGTGATGTTTATGGAATACAGGCACTTTATCTTAAGCATACTGAATGTCCTTGAATGAACAAAAATGTAAGTTTATAGGTTTGGGGAAAGCTTTAATTGAGAAAAAAATGAGTAGATTTCCTTTATCTTCCTTAAAAAGTGTTAATTCAGTTTTGATTATCCACTTAACCATCAAAAATAAGTTCAGTGCTTCACTCATTAAATAGATATTTTTAGGCTTCTAAGTACACCAAATTATACCCAAGGTCTTCTTGGGAGTATACAAAGGAAAACACTTTATTTTGCTTAATGGTGCATGCTACATAAAGAATATTGTTATCCCTATTGAATTCAGAAGAAGTTAAGCATCTTCTTAGCAACACAAATTAAATCTGTGCTTTGAAATTAGTCTGCTTCAGGGAAAAAACAACCACTGAACTCTAGTATACGTGGCTTCTTGATTAGATTTTTACCTTCAGATTTCTTGTTACTGTTTTCAGTAAAATTCAGATTTTATATATATTTAAGAATATAGTGGTTTTTCATAAAAATGTTTCATTTCTATACAATACAAATATTACCTTCATATTGGAATTATTAAGAAATCAAATTTTCCTTATGTTGATTATAAGGTGAAAAATGTTAGTTATAATCTGTATATCTATCAAATAAAGAAATAGCTTCTGGAAGAAAATGAAAGTAAATTACTTTAGTTCCTATCTCATTTTTATTGCTAAGTCAAAGGAAGTTTTATTTATATATAAGATAAATGGATTATATCTTCAGGGTTTTTTTTTCCTCTTTAATATTACAGTCTATCAACATTTCTTGCAGAAGTGTGTGGAAATAAAAAAGATGAAACTATTAGTTCCTTCCCAAATGTACACACAGAGAGAGATTATCAGTAATTTAAAGATCTAGCTTTACTTCCCTAGAAATTGCTTTTCACTTTATTGTTTGATTTTATTATATTACGAAAGAAAAGTAAAGCTAACAGGCCTGGTTAAAGGCAGAGAAATGATATATTTCATACCATATTTTGAAATCAAGGCCATATACTTTTAAGATTTTTTTTTTTTGTTTGGGGGTATTACTAAAAAGATTACTCATACAAAATATTAGTAAAGTGTTATCCCTGCTGAATATATTTTAAAAATCAAACCTAGGAAGAGTTGCACCTCTGGTAATGTTCTCAGCTTTTGAGCAGAATCTTATTTTTTATGAAAAGATTTTCTAAATGCCTTCCTCCTCAATATAAATGATTGTCAGAAAATGTATCTTTAATATGAATTCTTTCTGTTAGCAAAATAAATGTATTAAATTGTTCACTTTAGTAGTTACAGTCTTTTTCTAATTAGTCACAAGGTAGAATGGGACATAGATGAAGTTATGGGGCGAAAATATGCTTTACAGTTTGTTACTTTTAATTTATGTGTCCTTATACATAATCTATCTGTTATCTTTTTTAAGGAGAAACTTGAAATTCCCAAATTTTTTAAAACTTTATTTATTTATTTTGAGACAGTGTGAACAGGGGAGGGACAGAGAGAGAGGGAGAAAGAATCCCGAGCAGGCCCTGTGCTGTCAGTGCAGAGCCCACCACGGGACTCGAGCCCATGAACCTTGAGATCATGATCTGAGCTGAACTTGAGAGTCGGACACTTAACTGACTGAGCCATCCAGGCACCCCTAAAATTACCAGTTTTTAAACTGGAAAGTCCAAGCTATTTATCCTGGAATAAACCATCTGAAAAAAATTACATACTGGTTTGAAATCTGAATTATTCTTTAACCATGGAATAAATGGCCAAAATTGAATTTCCTTTTTTAATGTAGGATGTTAACAGAAATGTGTGATTTTAAGAAGACCTAAAGATTAAACTCTTTGTCTTTTTTTTTGTTTAAAAATTTTTAATGTTTATTTGTTTTGGAGAGACAGAGAGAGACAGAGCGCAAGCAGAGGAGGGACAGACAGAGAGGGAGATACAGAATCCAAAGCAGTCTCCAGGCGTTGAGCTGTCAGCACAGAGCCTGATGCGGGGCTCAAACCCATGAACTGAGAGATCATGACCTGAGCCGAAGTTGGACACTCAACCAACTGAACCACCCAGGCCCCCCAGTCTTTGTCTTTTTCATGACTACCGGTTTCTTTCTTAGGTGGCTCACCCTTTGATTCGCAGTCAACTTGTTAATTATATTTACAATGGATTCTTGGTACCTGTCTTGGCTCCTGCACTCCATAAGGTCAGTGATTGGCTAATGTAATCTTATCTGATCCTGGTACAACTTTTGGAAACTGAGGAAGGTGAACGGTGTAATTGACTTGATGGTGACTTTAGCTTCATTTTTCTTCTCATTTCCATTCATATTCCTCAGCAATATCAAAGATAGGTCTTAACAATGGCAACAGCCTAAGTCTGATGGAATCCACTGGTGTCATGGAACCTAGCACTGTGAATGTTAAATAAGATAGTCTACATGAGGATTGGCAAATGACTCTGACTCTTGTGTTTCCTTCAGTTCATGGGGAGTAGCTACTTGGAACTCTGTTAAGCTGTCCTCTGAGGCCAGGTCTGTCCTAGAGAGTGAAGGGCTTACTGTGGTGGGGAAAGGGGCAGTGGTAGCACAAGTGTCGTGGCTTCGTCATCTCCTTAATAGAGCGTAGTTTTTTTATTATAACAATTGTGTGACAGCAGGATGTAAAGTGAAGCAAGTTAAGGTCCCAGCAAAGGTTGGCTGCCTCATTTAGCACCACTCTGAATTCCTTATGATGCACTCATTTTGTATAATAAATCAACTGATATCTTTTCCATTGTGAGCTGTCAGGAGACACCCATGCACCTAGAATTATAATTACAAGGAGTTTTCTTCACTGAGTAAAGAGACACATAGAATGTTTAGTTCAGAGAGTCTCTGTGGAGTTACTAGAGTTGCCAGTGCACGTAGGGAGATAAGCAAGAAACGACTTACCACAGTGTTGTTTCGATGGGATGTCCAGCTCTCTACATCTAGAAGTACCGTTTCCATGGGCTTTCATTTTATAGAATTGAAGAGTACTTTATAATGGCAACCTTGAAGCCATGGTAATGGGGTTTCTAGTTTCAAGCAACAGGTCTTGATAGAAGATCTTTTACCATTTAGTGCTGCAGTATTTTGCAAAAGAGTGTTTTTGATCTGATCAGGACTTTTTTGTTATTTCTAGGGTCAAGAGATAATCTTGGATGTGGTTTAAATATCAAAATATTGATATTCCCCGCTTGTTTTAGTGGTTTATGAGCACAAAGGGACCAAGTGTTCACAATGAAATCTGTCTTGGAGAATGCAGGATATTTCTTTGGAAAATAGAAAGCTCATGTTTGTATCCAGGCTGTCCTTGTGTTAGTATCTTGCAGTGCTGGAGGTGGGGGGGTGGGTAGGTGCCTTACACTGAAGGTCTCTAAGCCTCTGCATGGAGGAGTTTTCCTCTATGAAGGAATACAACCGTGCTTCTGAGATTCTTCGGCGGTAATTATCCGTATACTCTCTCACACATTTAGACTTTCTTCCTCATTTATTCCCATGCTTTTCCTCATTGACCAGTTGATATAAAATAATTTCTCAAGTCATTATTACAATAGTGATAATTATAATTATTATTTGTTCAGGATATTTTACATTATTATAATTACTATACCTTAATGTTACAAATATTAATGCTAACTCTTTATCCATAATTGAGAATGAGATCCATCTCAGAGACTGTTACAAGGACCTGACTGGTCACTCTGTACTACTCCTTCATAGCACTTACCACAAGTGGAATCAAATCATTAAATGTGCAATAGCTTGTTTAATGGCTATCTCCACAGTGGTTTGCCCGCTTCTTGTGGGTAAGGTTCACACTGGCTTTGTTCACTGGGGTATCTCCCATGCCAAGGACAGAGCCTTGGACTCGGGAGGTTGAATAAACAGCGCCCAGATGGAATGATGTTTGTCAAAGTGCCATGCAGGGAGAATACTAATAGCACTTGACGTATATTAATTAAAATAGTTTTCTCTTATGCCTGTAATGAAAATAGGAGGTTTTTAAAAATCATGAAGTCAGGAATACATCATTATTGTGGAAAAAAATACCATCACTATCAAATAAATAAAATGCAAAGTGAATGTTACTACATTAGATTTGAATTTCCAACCCCTAATTATAATTCCCTAACTTTTATCCATTGCAGACAGTTTTTCTCAGTTACTTAGAGACCAGGGAGAATATTTCCTCCCTAATTTATTTTTCTCCTTGCTCCCCAATCTTTTCTTGTTTGTTTGTGTTTTTTTATCATTTAGAATGAAAAGGTTTAGGAAGGAAGCAAGGCAAAGAGCGAGGGTGAACAGCCTCTCCTCTGGCTCTTGAATGCCTCAGTGGTTAATGAAGTAAGGTGTCTCTCTTGAGTGGCAGGACAGGGGCCCCCCCCAGCCCCGCCCCCAGGCAGATAAGGAAGTCCAGAATTGGGCGCCCAGAGGAGCGCCTAGCGGGAACACTCATCTCCAATAGCCCATGTCCTCTCCTTTGATACGGGGAAAGGATAGTTGGAAATCTTAGGTCTACTATAGGGGCTCCAGTGTATATTTTTTCATATTTTGTGTCCTTTGCCCTGCCAGAGGAACCTAATTTAGTGTCCTAAGTAAATTTCCGTGGTGTACTCTCTCAGCTCCCAATGTATGCATAGTAGTTTAGTTACTGGCCATCCTATCCACGTAGGCAGTTTGCAGAGGTGAACTCATTCTCTCTGTCTCATAAATAACATAAATAAATTCAGAGTCAAAAATATTCCTACATCACAATCAATTCTCATAAACTGTATTTCCACCACATTTCCTAACCAGAGATGAAGTCATTACAAAGGATTGTGGGTAATGAGAGGTGGGGCGCGGATGCTTGACAGGCGAAGGTCGCCTCTGCAGTTCTCTCCCGAGTCAGTATGTGCACAGCCGCCTTCCAAGTTGTTCCGTTTGGGCCTTCTCCATCCGACACTGCGGCCTGGCCAGTCACTCATCTGTGTTAGTGCAAGGGCATATTTGATTTTTTTCAAAGGGCTGCGTATTTTCTGTAGGTGGATATACTCATTTATAATCCCTTATCCTCAAGTTAGAAATTCAGAAAGCTCGGAAAACCATTTTTAAAAAAAATAATTCCTGCAGCAGCACAACCTGACCTTTGCTGAACTCATTTGGTGGCAAACCCTTCCCTGAACTGTCTTGAGACTATTTTTTTCTCACTTGTGTTAACATTTGTATATTTTGTGGAAGAAATACTAATGTATTTGGTTATAAGGTGCTACCTCAGACCTACTGGGTTAGTCAAATATAGCAAATTTACTTTTCTAAATTATGAGAAGTTTGAAATCCAAGGTATATATGCGCTCCAGGATTTTGAATAAGGGATTGGAAGCCTGTTCTGGACATTTGGGAAAGGATCAAATTTTGGAGATAGGTGTAAAATCATACTTTATAAAAGTCATACTAGAGAAAATGATACCACGTTAATATGGATGAGGAATTAGTTAGATCTAGACACCCTCTTGTACAAAATTCGTTTTTTATGACTTTAGATAGCCTTTATTCAGCAAGAATAGTTTTATTTTTTCTGTATATTTAATTTATTAAAGCTAAATTTTCAAGGCTGAATATTCATTGGGATAGTATTAGTCTGTGTTCTCAGAGAAGCAGATGCAAAGATAGGAAGAAACGTGCAATGCTTTTACTAGGGAGAATGCTTGTGAGAGAGAAAATAGACAGCAAGGTGGGAAAGGCTGGGAGTTGTCAGACCTCAGTGTATATCTGGCCCCAAGTAAAAAAGAAAAGAGAGAGAGAGTCTGGCTGGGAGGGTCCTTGAGTGCTGTGTAGTCAGAGAAAGGCCATCAGAGGAGGCCTGTGCCTCCCAGGGACAGGTCTGCCTGGTGTCACTGCTGCACTCAGCCACTGTGGCAGTAGCTGGTGGGACGTGCAGTGAGGACTTCCAAGTATAGTAGCAGGGGCTTGGTCCCTTTCACTCCTTGTAGATGGAGGTCTAAGAGATGGCTTCGCATGGTTCCAAAGGCTTGACTGATTTCCATGCTTTCCTGTTTGTAAAGCGTCAGAGAGAGAGAGCTATATGGAGAGGGCACCTGAGTGGACCCAGGAATTTCAGGTGTGGTCCCAGCCAGTCTGAGGCAGTGCCGCAGGGAGGGAGGCAAGGGAAGAAGTTGTCTACTTCATTCTCCCTCCCTCCCGTCTCCTTCTGGACTCCCTTTGAGTAAACCCAAATGGAAACCAAATGGCAAGGGAATTGTAGGGAAAAAATGGTCCGCATAGGTCCTTTGGGACTCAGAGCAGCGTGGAAAAGATGGAGAATAGGTATGGAGAAGCAAATAGAGGTGATACAGCGAACGTATTTCTAGTATCAGTATTTTAGAGGGTTGATTGTAGGTACAGACGGCACCTGCAGAGTATATTTTCATTTAGTGCTGAAGTAAAATGTGGCTTAGAAGTTTCTAGAAACACATAAGAAAGTCCACTTTTCATAGTTTACAGTTACTGCCTGATTCTATGTATTGATCCTTGTTCTCTGGAACCTGAAATCATAGTAGTTATACTTTAATGTGACAGGCAGATATGCTAATAATATACCAGATATAAATAAACAGTGAAGAATTATCTAAAGCACAGGCAGAAGCAGGGTGTGCAGTGGAAGAGTATTAGGCCATGAATCAGAAGATCTGAATTTTAGTCCTGGCTCTCATATTTACTGCTGTGTGACCTCGTACAGAGCTTTTAGCCTCTCTGAGTCTGTTTCCTCAGCTGTACAGTGGGAACAACAAACTCCTCTTTCTTCCTTGCAGGGAATGGGGAGCAAACATGAAATGCAAAGGTGCTATCATAGTCATTCTAGGACAAATTCTGTCATCTCCTATATAGTCAGAGAATAATGTTGTTTGTTCTAAGACCATTTAGTGACTGTGTAGCAGAAGCAAAGGTCTGTACCAGACCCTGTGGGGAAATGAAGTTGTCTGAAAACCCTCTTGTCTCCACGGAGTTTATAATCTGGGACTTTGGATCCCGACATGTTAACCACAAATGTGAAGCAAGATGGACTAACATAAGTGCTGTCCCAGAGGAGGAAGCCAGGTGGGTGGGGGAGGGGTGTGGGGCAGACACGGAAGGCTGAGTGGTTAGGGAGAGAGTGACATGAGTGACCTGGGCTGAACCTTGAGGGTGAGCAGGTAGGGAAGGACGTTCCCAGAGTGAGCTCCAGAAGGAGTTGAGGCTTGGAGGAACGTGTTTTGATAAAAAGTACACTAAGGATGCTGTGGGGTGCACAAGGCAGCAGGGATGATGAGGACTGGGCTCAGACCCTGATGTGACTCCCAGGGCAGGTGAGTATTTGTATCCGTAGTGAGCAGTTTCAGTGCAGAGGGGGATTGGGATGCCGGGCTCAGGACCAGTCTCGTGGTGACAAAATATGGCAGCAGGTGTGAGTGGCATTTGGGGATGTATAGGGATGAACTGAAAGGAAGTAGAAAGAAAAGGGACTCAGGAGAAGGGAAGGAAATAGGGATACAAGGAAGAAAGATTCTATAGAGAAGGTATTATCCTACTTACTACCCATAAAACCCTTTCAAAGTAGCTGGGGTGACTGCTTTTCGTTTTCATGCATACCTGCCAGCTTTCCCTTTGCTGGATCATTAAATGCACTTAAACTTTTGTTTAAAATTACTGGGATTTTAAAGAATTGCTTTATTAACAAACCCAAGACTTCTGACTCCCTAGTAACCTCCTTTCCCCTTTGATGTCCATTCTGCGATGCTCTTGTTCTCCTCTAGTCTGTCGGCAGCACTGACTTAACTCTCCCCTTTCCTCCTCTAAATAATGGGCATGCGTGGGGCTTGGTCTTCTGCTGATCAACCTCCAACCCCCAAGATCAACTATCAGCTCTACACAGATG
This sequence comes from Suricata suricatta, assembly GCF_006229205.1. Classification (NCBI taxonomy): domain Eukaryota; kingdom Metazoa; phylum Chordata; class Mammalia; order Carnivora; family Herpestidae; genus Suricata; species Suricata suricatta. Next base: position 71,379,307 of record NC_043700.1, on the reverse strand, counting down.
GCCTGAAAATCCTCCACAGCTGCTGGATCTCTCCGTCTAAGACACCTGCTGTGCTCCTCAGATTTAGAATAACAAAAGCCAAACTCCTAGCTTTCCCTAAGGCAGCTTAGCTCCTCCTCTGCACAGAGGTTTTTCTCCATTGGCCTAGATGCTTGATTGTTCTGGATCCTTTTTCTCTTACTCCCCCCTTTGTTAACTTTTCTTCGTAAAGTTCTTTTGTCTCATTCTTTTGTTTCTTCTCACAACATGGACAGGTCATCATCTCTGTGCACCTTGACCAGGATTAGTGTCTGCTCACAACTTCTTGCCTCAGGCTGTTTCACACACATGGCTGGGTTAAGCTTTCTAAACCTATCTTTAAAGACATCATCTTCCCTCTGAAACCTGAAATGGCTCCATTTCCTCGTGGTCTCCTCAGTCCGCACTTTTTCCATGTTCCTTTTTGCTTCAGAGCTTCTCCTAAACTTAGTATATAGTTCCTTTGCTTGGAATTTTCTCTTCCTTCTTCTTCTCTTGTCAGGTCTTATTCTTTCTTCAAGGACCAGCTAAAATCCCAGTCCTGCCCATGGCTGTCCCTGACTTTGTGGGTTCCAGGCATCCCTCTTTTCTAGAATTTGTATCTTAGTATCTGTGTCAGTCCTTTATTGGGGAGCCTGTGCTCCTTTCTGTTTGATGTATTTTTGGCATTTGACTGTTTCCCCGCCTCCACCCTGAAATCCCTGGAAGAGCCTACTACCAGCAGTCCCCAGTGTGCCAGGCCTCAGAGAAATACTCTAAATTTATGAGGAATGTACAGTGACACCTGTCAGATACCACATGAGTTACTGGCTTGAAATCGCTGAGTTTCAGTATTAAGTATACATTCCTTTCAGTACGATCCTGCTTTTGCAAAACTGAGTGTTTGGTGGATGCTGTACATAAAATCAAGTATCACGTGAAAATCATTGTGGAACAGGGAATGAGGTTGGTATTGTCCAGTCTGATTCTGAGGTTTGAGTGCCCAGCAGAAGGTAAGTTGTTAGCACTTAAGTACGTATTAAGTTGTCTGGACGCAAGTACTTAATAAACGGAATGGTCAGGTATTTCTTTTGGCTTAGAAGGGCTGTGAAAAAATTACTGATAACTGAAGATGCCTTGGACTGAGGAAGTTCTCTGACTTCTGTTTCGTAGTGCTTTTTTTTTTAATGTTTTTTTTTAAATTTATTTTTGATACAGAGACCAAGCATGAGAGGGGGAGGGCCAGAGAGAGAGAAGGAGACACAGAACAGGAAGCAGGCTCCAGGCTCTGAGCTAGTTGTCAGCACAGAGCCTGACGCGGGGCTTGAACCCAAGAACGTGAGATCTGACCTGAGCCGAAGTCGCAGGCTTAACCGACTGAGCCACCCAGGCGCCCCTCATAGTGCTTTTTTATGCCTCCAGAACAGGGTTTGGCAAATCGTGATCAATGGGCCAAATCTGGGCTATGGTCTGTTTTTGTATATCCTGAGAATTAAGAATGTTTTTACATCCATCTACAGACAAATGGATGAACAAAGTATGGTATAAATCTACAATGGCATTAATTATTCAGCCTTCAAAGGGAAGGAAATTTTGATACAGGCCCCAACATATATGGGCCCTGGGGACAATATGCTAAGTGAAATACGTGAGTCACAAAAAGACAAATGCTGTGTGGTTCCACATGTATGCGGTGTCTGTAGTAGTCAAATTCACGGGGACAGAAGGTAGAACAGTGTTTGCAGGGAGCCTGGGGGACATGGAGAGTTTATTGAGTTTCAGTTTTGCAAGATGAAAGCGTTCTGGAGGGTACTTTGCATAACAGTGTGAGCGTACTGTACTGAACCGTCCACTTAAACTGGTTAGGATGGCAAATTTTATATTATGTGTTTTATGAAAATTTCTTTTTAAAAGAACGTTTTTTTACCTTTCTCAAATATTACTTTTTAAAAATGTTAATTTATTTATTTTGAAAGAGAGAGTCAGCATGTGGAGGAGGGGCAGGGAGAGAGAGAATCCCAAGCAGGCTTTGTGCTTTAAGTGCAGACCCCCACTGGGGCTCAAACTCCAAAACCATAAGATCATGACCTGAGCTGAATCAAGAGTCGATGCTTAACTGACCAAGCCACCCCATTACCCCTCAACTACTGTTTGTTTAAAAAAGGAGTATATGACAGAGACTGTATGTGACTCACAAAGCCTGAAGTATTTACTCTCTGGCCCTTTACAGAGGAAGTTTGCTAACCTGTACCGTAGGAGGCAGCATGGTGTCCTGCATACTTTAGATGATCCCTAACTGTTTGAAAATGGTGGTGATTCTAGAAGCAAGTCCCTCGGTGGAGAGGCCTAGTGAGAAGATTATCAAGACCCTTTGCTGCTGGTGCTGGTCGTTTTTTGAATGCCCTGATCAGGGTGTAGAGGAGCAGATAAAGATGGACATGAGGCAGGCTGGGTGGCTTTGTCACTAGCTTGGAAGAATCTCTGTGCCGGTGTGTTGTTCAGGCTTCCTGGGCGGGTGGGAGATGGGCAGACTGCTGGCAGTAGCAGCCAGCGATGGCCTGGTGCTTGCACTGGCCACGGCGGGGTTAGAAGAGGGGGCTAGCAAGGTGTCTGGAGGAGAAAGGTGCGTGAATAGCATGCTGGGCTCAGTCATATTATTTTGGCCAAATGACTTGTGGATTAGTTTGTTCTTGTGTTCTGTGGGTTATTTTGGAAATTAGGGGTGACGTTTGGGGCTATCTGTAGTAGTTGGAGGTGGAGACCTTGACAGGAGAGTGTGCTGAAAGAAAGGAGGGATGGAAGGAAAAATAATTACACACCTGCCTTTTTTGCAGGCAGCGCACAGGCATTAGCAGTAATAACTGTGACCTCAAAGAAAGCCTGTACCTATGGTTTTTGTGAAGAGCAGCCATCTGTGTTTTATTCAGCCCGTTATCCCATGCAAGTATACTTGGAAAAGCAGAAGTAAAAAAATCTACCAGAAAACCCAATTTCCCACCATCTCTTGTGTGCTAAAGCTATGCCTGAACAATATACACGGGTAGAATAATTTCAGCCATTTCCTTAAAGGCATGTGTGGCTGGCTTCCTATAAACCACGGTGGAGCCCATTTGTTTTACAATCTTGTCTTCTAAACACACACATACATATTCATGATCTGTATCCTGGAAGCTCAATAATTCATGGCTTATTGACTTAGGCTGATGGATGGAAGTTTTTTGGGGACTGGAGAAGATGGAAAGCTTGAGAGGCTGGGAGCAGCCACACTCGTGAGTCACCCATTTGCTCTTAGTGTGTCTGTGGGTTAGGTGGGCTGGGACCCCTTTAGAGTCTAATTGTGCCCTCACTAGCTTGGGATGTTTTTGACCTTTATGCCTGGTGGAACTTGTGTCTGAAGGTTTTAGGAGCAATTAAATACCATCTTCAAATTATCACCATTAATAAATGTTAAAGAGCTATAATTGGAGGCTGAGTTTACAGGAGGCGTGCACTGACCTCTGAGGTCATACTGTTTTTAGTCTCCAGGGAGGAGTGGGCAGAGCAGCCTGTCACTTCACTGTCACTTCACTCCAATTCTCCTGTCCTCCCTGCTGTGCATGTCTAGTCTGGGAGATGGTGGAGGGGCTCTGGAGTGGCTGGAGCGCAGAGACAGGCCCCCTGCCTCTCTTCTGGGAGACTTGCTGTTGCGTTTCTGGATGCCCGGCACGCCACTCTGCTGTTGTCTGCATTACTTCCTGATGAAAAACACCTTGAAGTTTTATGTCTGGTTCCAGTAATGCTGTAAAACTTCACTGATCAGGTCCTTCCTTTCAGCGGGGAATTGGAAGAAAGAGGAATCAAAAACATGGAATTACAATGCCTTCTTGGCCCCGGAATTTTGAGATTTTATATTTCAAATTTGGTGCTTCTCTGCTAAATCTTTTATAGTTTCCCTTGAGTTATGGAGCTCCAAACTAGGCTTCAGCTCTGGGGTGTGCAATAGAAATAACTGTAGTGGGATAATATTTTAGTCTCTCCATTTCATATTTCTACTTACACATTTCAGTAACTTGATTTTTAAAACCCATTCTTGGGGCGCCTGGGTGGCTCAGTCAGTTAAGTGTCTGACTTCGGCTCAGGTCATGATCTCACGGTTCGTGGGTTCGAACCCTGCATCGGGCTCTGTGCTGACAGCTAGCTCAGAGCCTGGAGCCTGCTTCGGATTCTGTATCTCCCTGTGTCTCTCACCCTCTCCTGCTCACACTGTCACTCTTTGTCTCTCAAAAATAAATAAAAAAACATAAAAAAATTTAAAACCCATTCTCTACATTATTGACCCAAGGTGTCCAATCACTAAAGGCTCTGGAATATTATCTTGCCTCTGCCTTCCCCTCTTTTTTTTTTTTTTTTGCTAGATTCTTATTCCTCTTCTTATAATAATGTTGAGCTATACTTATTCATATGGAACTTGGTTTCTTAGCATGCCTGCAGTAAACCAGTCACTTAAAATGACTCTCTACCATGCTGAGAGCCCGCCTGGCCCACACACTGCTGGTCTGGTGTAAAGCACAGGGGTCTCGGGGATGTGCTAGAGAAATGGGGTCCCTTCTTTTTTTAATTATTTAAAATGTTTTATTTATTTATTTTTTTTTTTGAGAAAAAGATAGCATGAGCAGGGGAGAGGCAGAGAGAGAGAGGGAGACACAGAATCTGATGCAGGCTCCAGGCTCTGAACTAGCTCTCAGCGCAGAGCCTGATACAGGGCTCAAACCCACGAACCCTGAGAACATGACCTGAGCTGAAGTCGGAGGCTCAACTGACTGAGCCACCCAGGCGCCCCTGTGGTCACCACTTCTAGAAGTTGCTGCTCTTGTCTCACAGCCCAAAGCAGGCTCCAGCGGCTTCAGGGCAGGGAGGCAGGCATTCCCTTTAGGACCATCTGGCAGCTGGGGAAGCTGTGTGTTGTGGATGCTTGAGCTCAGCAGGAAAGCCTGATGCACCTGGTGCTGTCTTGAGCTTACATCCTAGTATCGTGGACCCTGTCTGCTGCTGGAGATCTAGTTGTGACCTACGAGCTGGGGTGGCAGTGGGAGGGGCCTGAACAGTCATTCTGATCCCTCAGTCACCCTGGATTTAAACTGAAGAGTCCTGTGGAAGTCGAGAGGCCAGATGTGGGCTCACTGTGGTCTGTCAGTAGAGGCAGTTGAATGAAGTAATTAAAAGGCACATCCTGGCACGGGCCTGCAGCCCTATAACAGGGACCGGCAGTAGTGCTATGAAACAGGGTGGACGAATCATATGCGTCAGGCCAGCTTCAGACCGCCTCCATTAATAATTGCTCTATCCAACGAGAGGCAGCTATTAAATAGACCCAAAGGGTTTTAGTGACACTTTTAAGAGGCTTTGACTTGGAAATACTTGATTTATGAATTGCAAACTGAAGGTGTGTGTGTGCCATCTAAGACATTCAATTAATGCATTATAATTGATTAATACAATTTGGGGAAGCAATCTAGCAGAACATTTCAAAAAATGTGTTTTGAGGTCAAAGAGACCTGCCTTTGAGTTCTGGCGCTTTGCTCCTTCAGTGGCAATGTGACTGTGGCAAGTGCCTTCATCTATATCTGTGTATTCTGTATGGACAAAGTAATTCCTGTTTTACTGGGTTCCTGTGAAGAACAAACGAGGCTCCGCATCTACAGTGCTTATTGTCTTGGGCACTTAGCCCTGACACATGTCACCTGGTAACCAGGCGCATCTCTAAAATGAGGCATCCTTCACACGACACTGTATGTTACTGGACAGCGACTACCATTTGTAGTCACTAGTGTTTTGATTGTAGATAATAGGCTTATTATTCCTTTTTTTCACTCTAAACTTTGTCAATTAAATTTAGTGGGAAAAATTACTGTTTCATAAGTATTATGTATCCCTGTAATCTATACTTCCGCTTACTTTTTTAGACCTTTCAGTGGAGATTTTTAAAAAATTTAAACCAAAATTATTAACATATAGCGTAATGATGATTTCATGAATTGGATTTAGTGATTGATCGCTTACATATAACATCCGGTGCTCATCCCAAGTGTCATCCTCCTTAATGCCCCTAGCCCATTTAGCCCATCCCCCCAATACCCCTCTAGCAACCTTCAGTTTGTTCTCTATAGTTAAGACTTTCTTTTGGTTTGTCTCCCTCCCTGTTTTTATATTATTTTTGCTTCCCTTCCCTTATGTTCATCTGTTTTGTATCTTAAATTCACATGAGTGAAATCATATGATATTTTTTCTCTGACTTATTTTGCTTAACATAATGCAGTCTGGTTTCTTCCATGTTGTTGTAAATAGCAAGATTTCATTCTTTTTGATCCCTGAGTAATATTCCACTGTGTGTATATGTGTGTGTGTGTGTGTGTGTACATGTGTGTGTGCACGCGCGCATGCATGTGCACGTGTATATGCCACATCTTCTTTATTCATTCATCAGTTGATGGACATTTGGGCTCTTTTAATACTTTGGCTATTGTTGACAGTGCTGCTATAGACTTTGGGGTGCATGTGCCCCTTCAAATCAGCACTCCTGTATCCTTTGGGCATACACTACATACCTAGTAGTGTAATTGCTGGGTTGTACAGTAGTTCTATTTTTAATTTTTTGAGGAACTTCCATACTGTTTTCCAAAGCAGCTGCACCAGTTTGCATTCCCACCAGCAGTGCAAAAGGATTCCTCTTTTTCCACATTCTCGCCAACATCTGTTGTGCCTGAGTTGTTAATTTTAGCCATTCTGACAGGTGTGAGGTGGTACCTCCTTGTGGTTTTGATTTGTATTTCCCTGAAGATGAGTGATGTTGAGCATCTTTTCATGTATCTGTTAGCCATCTGGATGTCTTTGTTAGAAAAGTGTCTATTGATGTCTTTTGCCTATTTCTTCTCTGGATTGTTTTTTGGATGTTAAGTTTGAGTTCTTTATAGAGTTTGGATACTAACCCTTTATCTGATATGTCATTTGCAAATATCTTCTCCCATTCTATCAGTTGCCTTTAATTTTGTATTTTATTTTTTATTTTATTTTATCAGTTCCCAGTCTATTGTTTTCTTTGCTAGCAGAAGCTTTTTAACTTGATGAGGTCCCAATAGTTCATGTTTGCTTTTGTTTTCCTTGCCTCTGGAGACACATCAAGTAAGAAGTTGCTGCAGCCAGGTCAAAGAGGTTGCTGCCTGTTTTCTCCTGTAGGATTTTGATGGCTTCCTGTTATACGTTCAGGTCTTTCATCCATTTGGAGTTTATTTTTGCGTGTGGTGTAAGAAAGTGGTCCAGGTTCATTCTTCTGCATATCACTGTCCATTGCTGAAGAGACTGTCTTTTTTCCATTGGCTGTTCTTTCTTGCTTTGTCAAAGATTAGTTGGCTCTACATTTGTGGGTCTGTTTCTGGGTTTTCTATTCTGTTCCATTGATCTTTGTGTTTGTTTTTGTTCCAGTACCATACTGTCTTAAGGATTACAGCTTTGTAACACAGCTTGAAGTCTGGAATTGTGATGCCTCCAGCTTTGGTTTTCTTTTTCAGGATTGCTTTGGCTATTCGGGGTCATTTTCACTTCCATACAAATTTTAGGGATCTTTGTTTTAGCCCTGTGAAGAATGCTGGTGGTATTTTTAAAAATATTTTTTTGTTTTTGTTTTTTTGAGAGAGAGAGACAGCATGAGCAGGGGAAGAGCAGAGAGAGAGGGAGGCACAGCACAGAACCTGACATGAGCTTGGAACCCATGAGCAGCAAGATCATGACCTGAGCTGAAGTCAGATGCTTAACCGACTGAACCACCGGGCCCCCCGAGAATGCTGGCGTTATTTTGATAGTGCTTCCTGATCCTTAACACATTTTTGTCTCATCTCATAGCCTAACTTTGGATTTAATTCTTCCCTTATTTCTCTCAGGACGTGATGTCAACTCTGTTGTACCTAGAATTATTTTCCTGCTTATTCTAAGTCTCACTGCACTTTGCACTTTAATGTGCAAAGACAGTCACCTAGGGACTTCTTACTCTCAAACTCCTGAGTAACGGGATCTAATTTAATAGGGCAGATGCCCAGAGCTTTGCCTGTAAGCCAGCAACTGAGTGCTCCATGGACCATGCTGGGCGGCTGGATAATCTCTGCCCTTCTGCTGGCACGTTAGCTATTTATGCTCTTTCATTGGACTAGGATTCAGAAGACATAGATCCCAGTTTTACATGTGATCTTAAGGGGCTTATCCTGCGTAAGCATCAGGTTTTTCATCCATGGTAATCCCCATGCTGTCACCTCCTAACACTGTGGTGAGCACCCGATGAGGAGGTAGAGAACAGTGCTTTGGGAAGCTGTGAAGTCTTTCCCAAATGAGCAAGGCATTAGAAATGGGACATGGTCTGCTCTGCCTCCCTCTAGAGCTGTTTTAGCCATCAAAGCAGATAGCAGAGGTCCAAATACTTGCATCTTTTAAGGACTTAGTAGTAGTAGCATCTAAAGGTGAGCAGTGAAAGGACATTGTTGAGTTTTTATGTTCTGCTTTTTTTAATGTTTTACTTATTTTTAGAGAGATAGAGTGAGAAAGCAGGGAGGGGCAGAGAGCAAGGGAGACAGAGGATCTGAAGCAGGTACTGTGGTGCCAGCAGAGAGCCCATTATGAGGCTTGAACTCAAGAACCTGCAAGATCATGATCCAGGACCTGAGCTGAAGTCGGATGCTTAACTGAATGAGCCATCCAGGTGCCCCTTTATGTATTGGTTCTAAGAATGCATTTCTGCTCCCTTGTGTCGGTATAGTGTTTGATTGTGAGAAGCACCTCCCATTCATTGTTCAGGATGCTGGACAAATGCCATTATTTACTGCTGTGAAATCAACATGGCTCTCCTGTATAATACTATGAAGATAGGTATACAGTGATGTCAATACCATAAAAACTCCTTTCAGATGGAAATGTTGTCAGTTTGGCAGTAGGAAAGCTGGCCATACACTGGCATCATGTATATCACAGGATATTGTAAAGTGTCATCTTTGTACTGCCGACCGGATCCCCCCAGATGCGGTGGTGCTGTGAGCAGAAGGGGAAGTGAGCGTTCCTTAACACGAGAGGTTACACAGTAGAGATGGGGTTGGCACGTTTTCTTCATTTAACGGTAACCGTTATTAGGTTTTTTTTTTTTTTACTGCTCATATTCTAGGTTATTTAGTGGAAAGTTGATGCACACAGTCATTTAGATCCATATTCAAATACACTTTTCCCTTCATCAATATATAGAAAAGCCTAAGAGAGTCGACTGTTTATCCCAGAGCTATCCCCTTGTGGACCAAGTGTGGAACATAATGAAATGTCTAGTATTTATTGTGGGAAACCTCTGAGAATATAGAAATAGATTATAATAGAAACTATCAGAACTTTCACTTTTCCTTTTTTTCTAAAGAAAAATTTCTAATTAGTATCTAAGTTCTAGTGCGAAGTTTCCAGCCTATGTAACCACTGTATCTTTGAATATTTTGTGGACATGGAGGGTCCAGGTGGGGCACATGGCAAGCTGAGACCTGGGCACACTGGTGTGTATGGTGAAGCCCAAATCTTCCCTCTCCTTTTGCGTATTCACAGAGCAAACTGTGAGCTGGCCACGGAATCCATGGCCCAGAGGCCGCCTCTTGGTGACTTGGGGGCATTCTGTCTTTATAATGCTGTATCTAGCATGGTGCCAAAACAAAACACAAACAAAAACCCTGGCCTGAGTAAGCAGACTTAAAATAGAGGGCAAAGAGGAAGGTGCATTTATTCATTGCCATAAACCTAGAGGTAGTGGTTAGCACTATCTAGTTAGTTCTTGGCGGAGGATTTAACGTGGTGTGAACTTTAGGGACACACTGCTGGATGATATTCCAGCTCTGGCACCTGCTAGCTCTGGGCCCTTGGGCAGCACTTTCAACTTCTCTGAGCCATTTTCCTTGTTTGTAACACGGGGATGAAATAATAGTGCCTACCTTAAAGGACTTGTGAGGGTGTAATGAGTTGATACTTTCCAGTCTTGCCGAGAGGAGAGTTAGTGCTTTGTATGTGTTAAATCTGTTGTTTCTTGTTTAGTTCTATTCATGTACGTGTTGGAGAATCATAGTTTTAGGTCACCAAGCAGCTCTTCATTAATCTGTAATTTAAAACATTTGGCATATTGCCAGGAGTAAATAGGTAGAAAACCGTAGGCATCAACATAGTAGGAGAAATAACTCCGAGACTAGACTTGGTAGAGCCCACCCACCTATTCTAATCTTTTCCCAGGTAACCCAAAACTTCCTGCCATCTCCCTCTCCTTCTCCAGCTATCTTGGGGCATTTGCCCTACACCGAGTACAAACTTGATCTCCAGTTAATTGTCTGTACTTATGCCATTCCTCTACTTGAGATACCTCTCTCCTCCAACTATACTTATGTAAATCTCTCTCATCTTCCAATGTTCTGCCCTCATGCTGCCTCTTTCTGGAAGGCTTCCGAACAAGCCAGGCATAGGCAATCATTCTTGGCATCTTCAGAGTTTTGTTGGTTTCACTTCGGTGGCGCTTAAGGATTACCTTGTGTGATCAGATCACTGTGGGTTTGCTGTGTCTTACTTATCCTACCAGGTGACAAATATGTGCTTATTTGTATATCCATCGAGCATATAAACAGCAGCACATCTAGCACACTGCCTTGCACACATAGGTATTCTGCTGTTTTCTGAATAACTAAGTGAATGTGTTAACGTAGATAAGGTGACTAAATAGTGATGTGTATGTGGGGCAAATGTGAGAGGGAGAGAGGAGGGAGTTAAGGAGAGATTAGTTGGAGCGGTTGGTGGGGGCATCATCTCAGGTTGATGAATGATGTTTGGCTGACTGCTGCACTCTGGTGTGGCATGGAATGGGAGGAAAGTGAGGTGCTTGAAGGGAGGGGTATTTAGGATTGGCTAGACAAGCTTTTTGTTTAAAGTGGAATGTGTCTTATTTGTGGTGGAAGTCCATGATGGAAATGACTAGATTTGAGACAGTTACTGCTGGAACAGTGTAAAGGAAGACATGGAATTTTATAGAAAGAAAAGGAAAATGAAATAAAAAAATATTACACAAGAATCAGTGATGACTCTAAGATTCGTATTTAAACTTTTTTAATGTTTAGTTTTGAGAAAGAGATAAAGAGACACACAGAGCATGAGCAGGGAGAGGCAGAGAGACAGAGAGAGAGAGGGAGAGAGACAGAATCCAAGCAGGCTCCAGGCTCTGAGCTCTCAGTATAAAGCCTAACATGGGACTTGAACCCACTAACCTTGAGATCATGACGTGAGCCAAAGTCAGCCACCGAACTGACTGAGCCACTCAGGCGCTCCTCTAAGATTCAGATTTAAAATGTGCTCTCCATATCTGGAATTGAAATTGTACAAAACAAGAGAACTTTTCTTTATTGTTTTTGACTTGAATTGTCTATGAGATATCTATCAAGTTAAAAATAATTGGCAATATATCATTTCATGGTTATTTATCAAGGCATTCAACTATCCGGATAAGTATGTGTGATATTTATATTTGTGATAGTTGCTTTAATAGAACTAGTAGATTTGGCTGTCCATTTTTTTTTCTTTGAAGATAGCATTCTGTATGTCAGAATTTATGAAGTGTATAACTTTGAAATCTATTAGATTTCAGCTTCACAGAGGAGCTCTATGTGGAACAAAAGTAAGGAAGTCCTTTGTTTCTACCTCCTTATTTTTGAGACAGGTGTCACCCCAGTGCTTGGCACCCAGTAGGAGTTCTAAAACTCTTTGTCAACAAATAATTAATAGCATCTCGATTTAAACAAATTTCACAGACTGGATGGATTTCATGGAGCATTTCCTGTGTGTGTGAAGTTCTTTCCAAATCTAAATGGATAGATTGAACTGGAGATAGGAACATAGTGTATGATAAACACTCGCAGGATTTTAGTACTAGACATAATTCCAGAGACTGTATAGTTCCTCATTTTTTGAGTAAAGACATTGAAGACCAGAGAGGTTAAGTGACTTGCTCAGGCTCACACAGCTGATTACTGGCGGAATTTGGACCAAACCTAGAACTGCAGGTCTAGAGTCTTCAGTACCATCTCTTCACATTATGCCCCTTAGAAGTAAATCTTAGTTCCATTGATTTCTTCCAAGGCATCAGTTAACTCCTGAGCTCCCAGTGCAGAATTTAGAACAAATTCTCTTTATGCTTATGTTAATTGCAAAGTAGATTTCTTTGAGAGCAAATCCTTTTACCCTCAAAGGTCCTATGTGATGAGGGGCTGCTTGGGTGCGCCCATACTAACTTAGTGATGTCCTGCTTGAGTTTCTCCTCTTGGTAAGTCTGCTCTAATAGGAGAGCTTGCACCATCTAGTGGATCTAAGAAGAGGCTCTTGGGTTTAATTTTTTGGTGGCCCTACTTTTAAAAGAAAGGAATAATATTTTTAGTTAATTTGCAGATTCTTACCTGGAACCCTTTATTCATATCATGAGAGTGAGATTAGCAGCTCAGAATGATGTTGGGGTCACTCTGTACCTCACAGTGCTAAAAGCAGGACCTGCTATTGACCATGCTCTTCTGCCTTTTCTTTAATGGTAGAAGGAGGGGACGGAAGTGGGTATTATATCAACCTATCTTTTCAACCGTGCTTGGATCCTTTTCCTCATTAATTCACAACATTAACTCTTCTATAATGGGTCTCACCATAATGGTTGGGAATTAGTCAAATCCTGCTATTATTCTTGGGAAATTCGCTAGTACTCATTTGGACAATTAACTTTTTCAATAAAGTACAGTATTCTACTGTACAGTTGGGTAAATGATGTTTTTGGAAGGCTCCAAAGTACTCCTTTGTTTTCTTCAATAGAAATTTTAAATCTTTTCCCAAGCTCTGCACCATATTTACTTTGTATGACAGGTGGCAGAAAATGGCATCTGTTGAGCAAGGTGACTTGATGACTGCGTGGGCAACACAGGGAGGGGACCTCACGTGACACTACTGACTTGCCCTGTGATACAGAATGCTCCTTTACCATTGTGGGCCGCAGTCTTCTTTGGAAGGAATGTGATTGTCCTCCTTGTATTTACAGAGTGATGCTCAGCAAAAACCAGAGTTGTTTGTTTGTGTTTGAGCCTTCGTTTTGTTTTTACTTTTGTTATTCCACCCAGCAGGTATCTTACGTGGCATCTCAGTGTCCTTTGCGATGGTGAGTCTTACCCTGGTGCACATCAGCATCTACAAGGGAGGGCTGGCCCCACCGTGGAGATTCTCATTTACCTGGGTCCAGATAGGGTGTGAACATGGGTATTTTTTAAAAGCTTCCCCAGGTGATTTTAACACGGATAGAGAGTTGAGAACCACTGCTGTCCGATGTCCTTGAAAATGTGTTTGAGTCATTGGATTCCAAGTCAGATTGAACATTGGACATCTATATTTGAAAAGCATTATTCTCTTTGAGGCTAGAAGTTGTACTGTATTGTGATTGGAGTAATGAGGTCATCGCTGCATCTAAGACTCCATTTTGGTCGGTTTTGGTGTATGATCCACGTCTGAGCAATGGGAGTCCCTTCTGGGATAGCCAGGAGCTGTGAGGGCCAGAAGTTCATGAGTGGCACTTTAATGTGTTATTAGCATTAGCCTAATCTTAGGTATGGATCCTGTATTGTTGGCATATATCCAGTGACAGGAGGAGAATTGGTCTTTCACTTTAAATCCTTTTCTTCTCTTGTTGGTTTTAAGAACAATTTTTTCCCTTCCTGTTGGCTTATAATCCATTTTACTTCTTTCAGTGGTTCCCAGGAGTAAGGTGCTCAGTCAGTTCTTTGGAGAAGCTGTTTTCTGGAGTGTAGTCCAGACTCGTCCCTGGGAGCAGCTGGCTTTTGAGAAAAATAGCTGAATTGGTGGGAGGAGGGCTGGCGTGGCAAAAGGGCAGGCATGGGTATACACCCTCCAAAATGCCATAACTCAGCTCTTATAATGGGAGATAGTGTCTTTGACCTTAATCAGCCCACATCGTTGATACAAGTATTCAATTTCAAAGTATTTCTGTTCAGTTTTCAGAGGGCAGGGGACAAGAATGCCAAGGAATTGTTAGAATTCTTATCTTGGCTTCTCCTCAAAATAGTACAAAGAGCATGAAATTTGGTATCAGGCAGACCTGGTCTCTGGTGAATCTGGTGTCTGCCATTTATTGTGTACTTTTGGGGCAAGTTTGTGAGACTCACTTTTCTTATCTGTGAGATGATGACCCTGAGAATTGAATTAACACAGAGAGCGCATATGAAACACCATAATGTGTGGCACAGAGCTGGGATTCCATGAATGGTAGCTGTTTCTGGAAATACTATTAATAATAGTAATAATTAATGATGATTATAAAAGTAAACGCAATTTTTCCTCCTTTGGAAATGGCTCCTGGCCTGTGTCTCCCATTGTCTCTCTGGTGGGCTGAGAACGGGGACCGTAAGGGGTGTCAACAAAGGCCCCAGCTGGAAAAAATGTGCTCAGAATTTTCATCCTCGTCTCATCAACATGTTATCATTTTGCCTCATTATTTATTAAACCCTTAAAATGTAGTTGCTCCTTAGAAGACTTAATTCCACTGATCTTTCGTCTTGTATATAGCTTGCTTGTTTACCTCAGAGAGGATAGAATATAGATCTTCATTTAAACTGTGTGGAAGGGGGGTTAGGAGGGAAGATGGGAGAATGTGACTTGTGGGAACTACTTTAGTGTTGTTACACTTGGTGGCACGGGCTTCGGACGTACAGAAAGGGCTGGACCATTAGGAAGCCCGGAAGGGGAGATGCTGGGCCGGGGGTCTCAGGGTGGTGATGGCCCAAATACAGCAGCCGTCAGTTTGAAGTTGCTGTCCCCAGTTCCCTGTTAGGACTGCCTATGTGTTGCCATAGTTTGTTTTGGTGCCACCTTTGCCATTTGCCCAGGGTTGGCAGTGTCTGGGGTTACGGTGCTGTTCCGTTGAAGCGCTAGGCCTGGAGACTAAAGCCTTTCTAAGAATCAGTGGAAACTGAATGTGCGTAGCTGAGGTTACGCAGTTTCAGGAAAGTCAGTATGGTGTAACTGAGGTAGAGAGGGCTTTCTTCTCCATCTGAGTTCTGACAAGTTGAGAACTACGAGTGAGGCAGACAGGAGATCAGAATAGCGCCTTCGTTATCGATAAAACTGAGGCCGAAGAATAGGGCTTATTCCTGGGGGTAAGAGTGTCTCATACCGATCCCCAGGATTAGACAGACTTGCCCAGACGCACCACAGAGCCTGCGGTGGGAGGAGCAGAGAAGAATTTGTACTTCCTGCCTGCAGCTGGGCTCCCAGAAGAAAAGAGGAAGGACAGGCTTCTCAAAGTGACCTGGCTCTTCTCCTGGGGAGGACGTTAGTGAGGGAGGCCCAGAGGCCAGAAGTACTCTGTTGGGTGACCCTGGATGTGGGAGGAAACATTAAGATCATTCTTCTCTATTAGGTTTATAGAAATCCAACCGTTCTAAATTCTAGAGATTTGGAAGCAGTAATTCATATTACAAAAACAAATAGGGGTGGTTTAGATGTTAGTGCCATGTTGAAGAGCCCATCCTGGGTGCCTGTTACCCGCAGAAAATAATCCAGACTCCCTCCCTCCCTTGTTTCTGAAAACCCCTCCTAATCTGTCCCCATCCTGCCTAGGAATGCTCCTTCCCCCATGATTTTCAAACACAGATTTGAGGTCGGAGCAGTGCCTTCCTTGTCCTTTCTTACTACCGTGTTCCTGCTGGCTTATTCTTTCTGCTTCCTGTCTGTGCAAAACGTATTCATCGGTTAAGTCCCAGCACAGTGCCTGTATTGGGCTGAGGCCCTACACGGAAGCTCATGCTGATTTCTCTCATCTCCGTGCTGCTCGGGGGCCGTGCCGTCCCACGCTTGCTTCTCCGCGTGAATTTCAGCAGCCCGCCTCTGGAAGTGCCACGAGGGACAGGATGTTTCTTGTACCTCTTTTATGTCTCCACAGCTGCTAGTTTATACACTCAATAGATAGGCAGTTGATTAAATAAATGTTTCCAAAGAATGTGGCTAGCACCCTTATCACTCCATTAGAATGGAGTCATGTGTTGGTTATGCTGGGAGATAAAATTACCAAGGCAAAGGAATGAAATTAGCTCCTGTTTCATGTTGCTGACAGGAAATCAAAGAATTTCAGGGTGTTGGAACTGAGAGGGTAGATATCTGGTTCAACGCCATCATTTCACAGCTGAGCACTCGAAGGCTCATGGCTTGAAAAGAAATATTCAGAGACTGTGAACATAATCCTTGTGAGAGGAATAGATGATTTTTCAATGCCTTAACATTAGATTGTCCAGAGGAGGGTTAGGTGGTGGCTTCATGTTTACTTTAGGGAGCCTCTAAGTGTTCCAAAGCGCTTTTGTGTTAGCCCCTAGAGCTTCACCTTAGCTTCTCACTGAAGTCTGTGGAGGAAGGCAATTTTTCATTGGGCTCCTTCATGTCCAAGGATTAAAATGCAAGTGTTTTATATTCCCACTGCTGTCCATTTTCTACTGCATCACGCTGCCTCTTTAAATGAGTATCTTGTAGACTTTGAGAATCATAGCTTAGAAAGGAAGTGTATTTTCGGTTCCCTCATTTGCTAAGAGAAAGAACAGTTAACACAAATACTTTAGCCACCCAGAGTAGACAATTTTGGAACCACGCTTGGATAAGACATTAGTGATGATATTTAACTATTATATGAAAATGTCAAAGTGAACACAGTGTTTTGTTTTTTCTGCCATTGTTTCTTTTTATTATATATTGAATATTTTAGATTTTTAAAAAGTTTTTATTAATTTTAAGAGAGTAAGAGAGAGCGAACAAGCAGGGGAGGGGCAGAGAGAGAGGGGAACAGAGTATCCAAAGCAGGTTCTGTGCTGACAGCAGGGAGCCCAATGTGGTGCTCAAACTCATGAACGCTGAGATCATGACCTGAGCTAGAGTCGGGCACTTAACTGACTGAGCCATGCAGGTGCCCTGAATATTTTAGATTTTTAATTAAAAAAAAATCAAACTCTTACTTGTCTACTAATTAACATAAAAATTAACAGATAAGTATATATATATATTTTTTAAACAGTTTTTAACACTGAGTATTGTCATGTTAATGAGTCACAAATTTGGTTTGGTAGGTTGCAATTAGCACTTTAAAAACAATGAAATAGAAAATATCAGAGTGCATTGTACTTAGTAACTGCAAATATTATATATGATTGTAAAATAATAGTTCTTATGATGGGTCCTGGTTAAAAAAAAGTTTGAAAAATGCTGTTCTCATGTTTTGGAAGATTATTTGAAGAATGTTATGAGATTAATCTTGACACTACATTTAAGACTTATCACGAGCTACAAATGTTAGTTGGTCTTCTCCTGGTATAAAACACTCATTATTATTTTTAAAAATATTTTTTTAATGTTAATTTATTTTTGAGACAGAGAGAGACAGAGAGTGAGCAAGGGAGGGGCAGAGAGAGAAGGAGACACAGAATCTGAAGCAGGCTCCAGGTTCTGAGCTGTCAGCACAGAGCCCGACAGGGGGCTCGAACCCACAAACCGTGAGATCATGACCTGAGCTGAAGTCAGATGCTTAACCAACTGAGCCACCCAGGCTCCCTTAAAACATTTATTATTAATTCAGTCAATCAACAAACATATTTTGAACATCCAGTAGATGGAAGGCACTGTTCTAATGCTGGCATGCAATCACTCTAGCAATTTACTTACAAAGCAAATCATCTTATTTTCAGAAAAAACACTATCAGTTTGCATAAGGTTTAGCTGTAGATAACAGAAAACTCCCTTTAATAATCCTTTTTTTTTTTTTAATTCCATATACCAGTTCTGTTCACATCTGTCTCACTGGCCAGAGCAAGTACACCTATACCTAGATACAAAGGAAGGAGGGACCTGTAGTTTTTTTAGCTGTAAAGTTAAGGTTCATTCTCAAAGAAGAAAGGGAGACTGAATATTGGGGTACAATTAGAAGTGCCTGCCACAAACCTCAAAGTTTCTTATATGTTAACAAAATTTAGTTTCTATTGATGGGAAGCTGGAGCTTTCTGTTTCTATTCTGTAGAAAAGCACAGGCTGGGCACAGGGTGTGCATGTTGTGCACTGCACAGGGACATCCCGCAGAGGGGGCAGATCAGAGAGAAGGAGTTGGGAGAAGCAGCTAGAAGTTAGGAGACTAAAGTGTGTTCATTGTCTCAATACATGCAGTCAGCGTTTTAGAGTCTGAATCAGTGTAAGGTTCTGAAAGGCCACCTCATCTCTGACCTCACCATGGTACTTCATGTCACTTCGCCGCCGCTGTAGGAGAGGAAATTAGGGTTATAAATTAAGCTTGCATTTACTTTTGATTTGCAATGGAAAAGTAGATTTCTGGCTTGCTTTCTTTTTAATTTCAACAAGTGCACAAGGGAGATAATGCTGTACCAAAGGAGTCAGTTCTTAAGCATCAGAATTATGGAAAGATAGGAAGGGTCCCACTCTCTCTAAACGCAGAGAACCACAGAAAAGTAGCTCGCACAAAGCCCCACCTTATCTAAGGCGGCCAGGTGGTATTTGTCCTGGAAGCAGTCGTGGAGAGGGGAGGGAGGGTCTGGTATGAAAGGTGGTGGGAATATTTTATTCTTTCCCTGCACCCTGTTAGGAGAACATTAAACATTTATCAGCAACAAATGCCCAGCAAGTGTTTCAAATTGTTGTAAGAAAACCAAAAAGGAAGTTTACAGTCTGCTTCATTTTCTTTTACCCCACACTAACTTTTTTCTGTACCCCCCTCCCGATCTGCACGTCTGACTGGCATTTCAGGTGACGTAGAGACAGAATCACTGGGACGGGGTGTGCCTCTCTCTGTGTACCTTACCCTGTGATTTTCGAGTGCCAAGTGATGACCAGCTTGGGGATAACAGAGAGAAATGACCAGAAAGACTAGAATTATTGAGTTCACTTGGGCAGATACCTGTGTATTTTCTAAGTTTTCCATTGTGGTGAGGACTTTCTGTCTCATGGAAAATAAGCCAGGAGTGAAATCTGGCCAAATAATACCTCTGACCCAGCAGGCAAATTGAATAGGAGGGAGGTAATAGGCCTTCTTATAATTGTTCTCAAATAACTTCCTTCTAAAGAAGCTGCTTGTTGAGACCATGGTCCATGAACCACTTCCTGCCTACTGTTGGGGTTTAATGTCAGGCTCATCAGAATTCAGTAGTACTGTCCTATTAATCAAGAAGAGAAATTAGGGGGAAACCCGAGGAAGCATTTCTTTTTTCCCAACAGGTCACTTTTCTAGGTTGCTATAATTCAAGAGCATCGCATGAGTTAGGCTCTGTATTTTCAATGAAATGTTATTCGTGATAAAAGGAAATTATCCTCTGCTGTTCATGATTGTCGAATTAATCTAACCACCTTGCTAACGAAGGCGTCCCCAAATGTGGGCTGTAAAAACTATGTTTTTATTAGTAACAGGGCTGCTGATTTCCATCTTGACACGTGTATTGATTACCCTCTGAGTCCCTGCTGGCATGGCAGGTGTTTTGAGAATTCACACTGTAGGTCAGACACAGTCATTTCTGCAGTAAGTTTGTAATCTTGAAGGATGGGCGAAGGCATTAAGGAAACTGGGAAAGGAAATGGACTTAGCCTAGAAAAAAGAAGGTTGAGAGTTTATTAATTCCTGAATAGGAAAGACAGCTGAGTTTTGGGAGACGGCATTTTCCTGTCACCACGTCTTAATGTGAGCATAGGGTGAGGCATACTTTATTTTTTAAAAATTTTTAACATTTATTTATTTTTGAGAGAGCGCAAGCCACGGAGGGGCAGAGAGAGGGAGTCACAGAATCCACAGCAGGCTCTAGGCTATGAACTGTCAGCACAGAGCCTGACGTGGGGCTCGAACTCACGGACCACGAGATCATGACCTGAGCTGAAGTTGGATGTTCAACTGACTGAGCTGCTCAGGCGCCTCATGTGAGACACACTTTAGATGATGGGGGTAGAATCTTCTTTACGATGAGGAATGCTTTTTGGTTGGGAAGACCTGAGCCGTGTTGCCACAGGAAATAGTTTAGAAGAAGCGAGATCAGCTCTCTGTGTTTCTGCTGCCCAGCGGCAGAGCCCTTTCCTTTCGAAGCCCGCTTCTCCAGCCTTCTGGTGGTTCTGCGTATGTACCATAGGGACCTTTCATGCAGTATCATTTTGCTTGGTTTGACTTGAGTTCTCATGAAGCTGTGTGGACTCCAGGAGCTGAAGCAATATGCTGAGAATAATCCTTCATTACACGGTAGGTGCTCAGAAACTGACCAATGATGGTGTGGTTTCTATGGTTGTTCATAATATAACTAAGACACTTTCTGAAACAGCTAATAAACAGCCAGGGGACGGATTTGGCGGTCTTTGGAAATACGTTTTGGATCTCTGCTTCTGTGCCTCAACGCCCTGGAGTGTCTCTGCTCATTCTGACCTCAGAACCAAACTATGAAATGGTATGAAATACCTTTCTTATGAGATATTTGGAGTATCTCCATAACTAAATTCTATTGGATGAGGTTCAAATGTAACGGATCATACGTTGAGTTACACTCTGACGAGTTACATCATAATGAAGGATTAGGGAACAAATTATGCACACATAGCACAGCAGGGATGCTTTAGAAATAATTTGCTGGGGCACTGGGGTGGCTCAGTTGGTTGAGCATCCGACACTTGGTTTTGGCTCAGGTCACGCATGATCTCATGGTTCGTGGGATTGAGCCCCGTGTTGGGCTCTGTGCTGACAGTGCAGAGCCAGCTTGCGATTCTCTTTCTCCCTTGCTCTCTACCCCTCCTTTGCTCTCTCTCTCAAAATAAATAAATAAACATTTAAAAAAAAAGAATTTTCTGACTGCTCCAGGGAGAGGTTTACGATAGGCAAGAGGAAATGTATTATATTTAATGAATTAGTTAATTAGTAAATATTTAATTGATTTAATTATTATATTTAATGTATTACAGATATATTGAAGAAATGCTGGGAAAAAGGGTAGAGACCGACTTTATTTTTAACATTTTTCCTTAAGATATGTTGCTGATGTCACTGTAACCATCACTTTAATTCCTTCCTTCCTCAAATAGTTTAGGAATAAGTAGTCAGACTTCCTAACTTTAGGTATCACCTCCATGTGCCTCCCCAGCTTGCTCCTGACGGTGCCAGGGACTGGTGTGGCCTAGAGACCTAGGAGCACAAGGGAAATGAGGAAGGGAGCCTGACTCGTCACCCGTGGCCTCTTCGCAGACTTGGAATAACCGAATACCTTCTTTCCTGAATGTTTGGCTGCAGCAGGGGGGCTGCTCACTGAGAACCAGGGTGTCTGTCTTCCCTTCTGTACTTGAATGTTCTCTGTGCTCCGTGTCCTCGGAGAGCAGAAGTTGGCCGTGAAGCCCACCCAGCTGCCGCCCTTGGCCACACTCAGGGGCACATGCTTCCTGCCTGGCTGCAGCGAGCAGGGTTCTTAGCCTGTGTTCGCTGTGAAGGCCCCTTCATGCCTGTTCCATGCCACCTCGCCTCATTCCTTTCTTCCCTGCTGCTTTCTGTGGGCAGGGTTCGGCTGAGTCTCAGTTTCCTAACCCTGCTATTGGAGCCGCGGAGGCAGAGGGCTCACACGTGAGCCTCTGCTTAGCTAGTTGTCTCCTGTGCATCAAAGGAAAAGCCAAGGAAAGGTGGCTTCTAACTTGGAGAGGATGCAACAGTCACCTGACCCCACTGCCTGCCACCTGCCTAAGCGACAGAAGGTAGGACCCATCTGTTTATTCCAATGTGACTGGATCACAGAAAAACAATTAGCAGGTGGAAGATTTGTTTTTCAGGACATACACGTAAACCTGCCATTATAGGAGGATTCTGGTGCTAATTTAGATGCAAATGGAATTGCCCAACTAGAGCTGATTACAGAAAGGTCAGAATGTCTATATGCTCAATTTCACTCCCACGCTACGCATTAAGTTAATGTGCTGCCGCGATTGTGGGCATGATGGCTGGGCTTGGTTCTGGCCTTTGCTGTTGAAAGAGTTTTGAATTACAGAAGCGGGATGTGACACATTGTGTCAACTCCTCCCTTCCTACCCACTCCCTTTTTTAAAGAAAAACATCCTAGTTTGCCCTTTTCTGAGAAGCTTGAGATATTAATACTGAAAAATGCATTTCTGGGGCACTTAGGCTAAGATAGAGAGGAGTAGATTGACTGTAAATTCAGTTGCTCTCCTGGTCGGAGAACTGATCTTGACTCTGCATGCACCTTCTTCCAGACTCTGAACTTGCAGAGTTGGAGCCTGGAGCATAGGGCTGGAGAGGGGGAGGCAGAAAGGCTGTGGGCTGCTGCGGTGATTGCAGTGCTGCTGTGTCACTTTCCAGATGTTTCTGACTCGAATGCATTTTTTTTTTTTTTACTGAGTATGTAACAAGGCATGTATATATAATATATTACATTACATATAGTTTGAACAAAATAGGCACACAAAAATTTCACAGAATAGTTCCTACCAAGTGCAGTGAGTGTACTCAAATATTTTCTCTTTGAATCGGGTCCAAACCATGAGTGAACTCGATACATTGATTTCACTATCCACTTTTGCTTTTCAGACTCTAGTTTAAAAACACCAGTTTAGGTGTTTTTAAGGGACAAGTGAAGGCATTGGGTGTGGAAGGGGACCGGGGTGAGAGCTAGTGGAGGGTGGGGAAGGTGGGTGAAGAAAGGGATTGATTCCAAAGGATAGACTAAACTGGTGTTGACAGAAGTGAAGATAAGTCCCTGATTCAGGGCTCAGGTTCCGTTCCAGAACTGGGGCTGAAAAGTGAAGCACTGAAGGGTACCTCAACAAATACATTGTTTAGGTTCATGGTTGTATTTATTTTGCCAAGGATAATTTGTTTGTGGGAAGGAGTTTTCCTTAGGTTATTGCTGTCATTATGCCTTTATTTTTTTTAATTTATTTTTCTAAATAATTTTTTAAATGCTCTTTTATTTATGAGACAGAGCATGAGCATGAGCAGGGGAGGGGAAAATAGAGAGAGAAACACAGAATCAGAAGCAGACTCTAGGCTTTGAACTGTCAGCACAGACCACGATGTGGGGCTTGAACTCGTGAACCATGAGATCATGACCTGAGCCAAAGTCAGACGCTTAACCGACTCAGCCACCCAGGCACCCCTATGGTTCTGCCTTTAGTAAGAATTAACATTCCTAAGCTTTAGTATCCTTAAATTTTATTACTGAATATTATATAGTAGTAAGGTAGAACCTCATTTACTATTTCTACTAGTATTTCTACCTAAGTTTGTAGCTACCTGCAATTCCCTACAGAGCAAGAGAAATAAATACTGGCAGCCATCTCACCTATAAGGCAAAAGGTATTATGTATATTATGACAATCAAGAGCTGATTGTCCTTTGTAAGTGGACCATGAAGAGGATGCCGCTGTCCTTTCTGCTAATATGTCCTCTTTGGGGCATCAGTGGCCGCTTCGGTTTTGCATTCCGCACGGCAGAGCTGCCTTCCCCTGGTGGTTCATCGTTAGCTTTCAAGTGATCACACTTAGGCTCTGGTCTCATCCTCATTAAGGAGGCTGCCTATTTGGGGGATTAGAGGAAGATTCGGAAAAGTAAGATAATGGGGCAGGAAGAGATTTTCTAGGATAAAAGTCTTCTGAGGGCTCTGTGAATATGGAGGAGAGAAGAGACAGAAAGAGAAGGGAACCAGATTTTCTTGGCCTGGGTATTAGCTTAAGGTGAGTGTGACCTCAATTTATAAAGAGGTTGCAACTTGATGCTTAATAGAATTGGGTTTTTAATATTTATACCATGTTATGTAAATGCTGCCCCTCCAAGTGCTTTCTTAAATCCTCTTAGCTTATAAATGACAGCTTTGATTGCTAAAATAAATAAATAAATAAATAAATAAATAAATAAATAAATAAAATCTTTCATTTATCCAGCCTAAGAGTAGTAAACAATAGACGTTTAATGCCCTGCTTTCATGTGAGCCCCCAAAGACTGAGACTTGTGTTCTAAAGGGTTTATTACTATGCTTTTGAGCTTATTAAGGTCATGTGTAACTTAAGGGGGGGAAAGCTGATGGTGCATTTTCGGTGTAAAGGCAGCTCCTGGAATTGTGTAGGACATGTCAGCTCAGCAGTGCTCAGTAAGGAAGGCTGAAAACACAGTATTGCGGAAACTGCACGCAGGCATGACCCATCTGAAATGACTAGGGGTGCATTTTTCTAGTGATCCAGATTGTTAGGGCATTAGACTTCTGCTCAAGTGATTTTGAATTAGGTTTCTGCTAACGGGCCCCGAGATTGCAGCGGTGGAATGAGGGTGAGCTAATGGAGCTCCACCTTTGAGGGTGGTGTGAATCATTTCCCCCTTAGCTATAGCTGGTGACATCAGTTATTTTATAAGTTTTTATTAAAAATTAAGCTCAACTCTGGCAAATGTAAGTCATCAGGACCTTGGGGGCTGTCGGTTATTCACAGAATGTTATATTCAGTCCCTTCTATGTGCCCAACTCTGTACATTGCACTGGAGTAATAAAAAAGACATAGCCTGTGTCCCAGGACAGTGTTAGGAGTGCTGTGAGCCTGGGACTGGAGAACACCAGGAAACCTCCACCAGGATAGAAGCAATCTATTTCAGGACCAGGGAAAGCCCATGAGAAGCACTCTTCCCAAGGTAATTTATTTGCCAAGTGGTGGAGGCTTACCAGTTTGCTTTGTTATATTTGGGCTGTGGAGAGCCTTTTTACATTGGTCAGATGACACGGTGGCATGGGGAACGTTCCGAGGGCTCACAGCACCAGCGCGGAGCTGGAGGGGGATGCTGCTTGTTCTGTTGCACGCCAGGCTCATGCCACTCAGGGTTCTGCTGGGTCACATACCAACAGATCCTGAGAGGGTGAGTTCAAGTGTACTGTACAGGTGTGCCTTGCTTGGAATAAGGAAAATAGACAAAACTGATTTGGTCATATCTTATCCACTTGGACTCCTCTATCTGGAACATACCTAAGGGCCAAGAAAAGTTATAAAAATAAAGTTTAAGCCTTTATGTACAGGTATATCCACATGGAGCCTGTCTATACTTTATATAGTAGATTTGCTGATCTGGTTTCTAAACTGATTTTGAGGACAGACATTACAAGGAGAAGAGTATAGATTATAAAAGGAATGACCCACAACAAATGATAAAGTGACAGTTAATACTTTGAAAGAAAGGAAGAAAAAAATGAAAATCTGGAAAAGATGTAATCACTTAAAAGGCACCCCCATCTGTTTCATTTAGCATCAGATGCATTAGACTCATGGCAGGGGACATTTCTAAGATTTCTACGGGATGGAGCTGGAATCTGAAATTTGGAACTGTTTCCCTGGTGATTTTCATGCATCCTGGTTTGGGTATTTCTCTTCTACAAACACTAAGACAAATGATGACCCCTGTTCATCAAGAGATGCCGTACTTTGCTTTTTAGGAAGACAATGAAATGCATCCGAGTTCTTAAAATATTCCTTATCAAAATATTTAAAATTAAAATTTGAATGCTTTAAGCACCAGAACTTCATCACTTTGAAAAACCTGACTCTTGAGAGTTTATAGTCCCTGAAAGACAGACATTCTACTGCATGGGAAAATCACACCGTGTAGAAAACACTAATTTGTATTATAAAAACAAGTCAGTTCTTTTATGAGATCAGGCGCGTTCAGGGTGGTATGGCCGTAGACAAGTCAGTTCTTTTATAAATGGTAAACTCTTATAGCATTTTATGTATATTATTCAGTTATAAGAAGTTGACTTTAACTTTCCAGGAACATATTTGAACATCGGCAGTACTTTGTGTCGACACCTCTTATTTGTCATTTGTTATTATTTTACTTGTTAGATTGTGTGTCTATATATATAGACACACACATCTTCCTGGACAGAAAATGTGTTCTTATAGTTTTAGCTCCTGGTACAGAGCAAGTCTAATAAATATTTATTGGATGACTAATGATGAAACGGTTATACTAAGCTTTCTAATTAATCTTTTACTGACCATGTAGATGCTTTCCATTATCTTTTCCCCCCTCTTTGTGGTTACACACTAAAATCTTTATGGTATTTGAACGGCATTTGATGATTAGAGTTGTTAGAACACTTGAATTGCTTTTTTATGTCTCTGCTTTTCCCTTACTGAATTAAAGGGCGGAAGCAGCATGTGGTATTGTGGGATGTGAATAGGTTAGAGGCTTCAGATGAAGCTCTGAAGTGTGTTCTCGTGGTTGGCATGTCCTTGCCTTGATGGGGTCACCGCGGAGAGGCCAGGGGCCTTTGGGGAAGCATGTATCACAGCATCGAGAGGATGCTCACCTGTGCTCACTCTGTCCTTGGCCCCAGGTGACTGTGGAGGAGGTCATGACCACCACTGCGTATCTGGACCTCTTCCTGCGTAGCATCTCCGAGCCAGCACTGCTCGAGATCTTCCTCCGTTTTATCCTGTTGCACCAGCACGAGAATGTCCACATCCTAGATACTCTCACAAGCCGAATCAACACCCCGTTTCGGGTAAGGAGAGCCTCGGTGGAAGGGACTTTAGACCTCAGAACAAATTTCAGTAGATTTTGTTTTGGGAATAAATGATGAATATTCTTTTCTCTAAGAATATTCATCCCCCGCTTTTTCTTGTAGCTCTTATTACTTTGACACCATTATGGCTTTCATTGACCAGGGTTTAAGTCCATCCTGCCTAGAACAGAGACTATGCCTTACTCACTGGTGCAAAAAATTACTTAAGTGCTCTGATGATATGATAAAAACTTACTGCCAAAAGGGCACAATGATTTTATAATACACCTTCAGATCTCTTCCCTATTTGGTGGTTTATCTTTCCTTTTTGGAAATTAGAGATCAAAAGAATTCTTATTTATTTATTTATTTTTAATAGTTTATTGTCAAATTGGTTTCCATATAACACCCAGTGCTTTTCCCCACAAGTGCCCCCCTCCATGACCATCACCCCCCTCCCTCCCCTCCCCCTTCAGTCCATGGTTCATTTTCAGTATTTAGTAGTCTTACTTGATCTGTGTCCTCACTCTCCCCCACTCTCTTTCCCCCTTCCTCTCCCCATGGTCCCCTGCCAGGTCTCTCCTGTTAGACCTATCACTTTGCTACAAATGGCCAGATTTCATTCTTTCTCATTGCCATGTAATACTCCATTGTATATATATACCACATCTTCTTGATCCATTCATCAGTTGATGGACATTTAGGCTCTCTTATTTTTGAATGAACTTCTTAGAAAACTATATTATCACACCCTCAGCACTACTGAAAATGGAACTGAGGAGAATATTTGCCCCAAAGCCAAGAGACGAGCCCAAAGGAGCTGAGGCATGGGGCTAAACACTCTAGACGGGGAGCTGGCCAGGGTACCCACACTTTCCTGTTAGCCCCGTCGTGTAAATAATGAATGTCATATTTGAAAATTACTTGGGAGAGTTATTTTCAATTATGAGAGGAGATTGTGTATGTGTGTGTGTGTTGGGCAGTTGTAGGAGCACGTTTTTGTGAATGTTTAAAAGTTGGAAATAAGAGCACAGGCATTTTGTAGGAGGGTCATTCTGCCTTATGGCATCATTCTAGATGTAGGTTTTCTAATCAAATCCTGCAGGAGAACTAAAAGTCTTAACACACATTGTCTCTGGCAGCAGCATGTTTTTATCAAAGCTGCTAAAAAAAAGAGGCCATTTTATTTTGTAATTCTGATGTATTTTCCATCTGTGGGGAGTAGAGCCATCCTTCCAATATCTGAAATAGAATGTGTGTTTTTCCTTCCCAGCTCTGTGTGGTGTCCCTGGCATTATTTAGAACTCTCATTGGTTTACATTGTGAAGATGTGATGTTACAGCTAGTTCTAAGGTGAGTTGCCATCTTTTGTTGTCTTTAAAGAAAAACTCAGTCTGTACTATTGCTATTACATTTTTCTTTGGGTAATAGAAGCTGAGTAGGGGTCATGCTCCTAAGGAAAAAAAATGATTATGACTATTAATCTGATTTCTGTATCATTTCCCAAGGTTTATTTTAGGTTTCCTATTAAGAGTATTTACGGGGCTAACTACATTGTATTAGAAATATGTTCTTGGAAATAATAGATAGGACGTTTGGAAATTTTCCGCCTACGAAGGCTCTCCTGTTCTGTGGCTGAATGTCCTTCTCCTGAAGTACACTTTTAGAGGCCTGTGTTACTGGAAACAACTTTTCCAAATATGAAATGCTCTTGATATATAATTTTTATGATTCTTGTTTTCCTAATGTTACACCTGCAGCGTGCCCTCTCTGACCCATAAGTATTTTTCAATTCAATTCAGTAAATATTTAATGAGTACTTTCTGTGTACAGTTCAGAAGAGAGTAGGGCATGGGGTAGATGGATTGAAAAGGGCTTATAAACAAGGTAGAGAAGGCAGGATCTTCAGAGGGCCAGGGGAAAAAGGTTTGGGGAGGTGGCTGGTATTTGAAGAGTGTCAGGAGTTAAAGAGAACTGCTGTTCGGATGCCATTACTTTGGTCATTTGGCAGCGGACTCAGGAACACTGCCTCCCACCTTGGCCCAACTCTGCCCCCCTTCTGGGGTCCCCAAGGGAAGCAGCAGCTTTGTGAAGGGGGAGAGGGGGAGTTGGCTAGGATTTGTGCTCCCACGCCCCCCTCACAGTGTGGGAGCAAAAAGGAAGAAGTGAACCAGGGTTGTCTGGTGCGCCCTCCTGCCTCCTCCTTCCTTTGAGGATGTTCTGACCCTTTGTTTGACCTCTTCCTGGGACTAAGGGGAGAAGCCTAGGGCAGGGGAAGAGGAGGAGAGTGGGACCGCCTCTGGTCACCAATGGGGTTTTGATGCAACGTGAGTAGAATTACTGAGAAGAGGACATTCCAAGTGGTTGTGAAAGCGTTTCCAGTGCAGAAGCTGTGGACAGGGGAGGGGATGGCGAGGTGGTCGTGGGAACAAGAGGAGAGGCCTTACCCCAGAACACCTCAGAAATGCAGATTCTTGGTCTTCTCCCAGATGTGCTGACTCAGGGCATGGGTGGGGCCCAGCAAGCTATGTTTTAAGGAACCTTCTAGGGGATTCTGATGCGTGGCTAATTTTGAGAACCACTGGACACTGGTTTAAGGAAGGGTGCAGAGCAGATAGAGCATTCTGCAAATGGGAGCGATAAACAACGAAAACCAGACTTGAAGAGGTGGTGATGGCATCCTGGTGGAGGCCTTACAGAGGGATCATTCCATGGGAGAGTGTATCACCTATTTTCTTAGTTTAAAAAGAGTTTTTGGACTTTCTAGGTGTTTAATTAGGTCCTTGGTCACTAATCTTAAGGCACTGGCAAAGAACAAATCTGATCACGAAGAGAGAGCCTGGGTAGTCTGGCTAGAACATTTTGGGTAGAACATCTCATCCTGAAATGATGGTTTCAGCCTTCCGTCGGGTGTGTGCTGACGTGACGGATGCATTAGCATGGCCTGAACAGAATCGTCAGAGCAACTGCTTAAAGCCTTTCTTACTGGCCCAAACCCCACTTTGCCAACCACGAGGGTCACACCTGATTATATTTAAATGTTATATTCCTGGAATGTGTGGGTGGTTCAGTCGTTAAGCCTCTGACTTCGGCTCAGGTCGTGATCTCACGGTCTGTGGGTTCAGGCCCCGCATCAGGCTCTGTACTGACAGCTCAGAGCCTGGAGCCTGCTTCGGATTCTGTGTCTCCCTCTCTCTCTCTACCCCTTCCCTGCTCACACTCTGTCTCTCTCTCAAAAATAAATAAAACATAAAAAAGAAAAAGTTAAATTCCTGAATGCTGTTTGGCGGGGGCACATGAAACGCAGTTGTTTTCTTCAGTGCCCTGCTCGGGGCGGGGGAGGTACAGAGCCTCTCCCCTCTGAGCTGCTGGGGCACATGGGGCCCAGCGGGGGGCCAGCCGGCGGGGCAGTGCCCTTCACAAGGGGACCGGACACTCCTCCATCGCCTTTTGTCTGCTCATGACACGGTGCTCCTTATGTTAAAAACTGTCCTCAGAGATTGTCCTAGCTGCTCTTGAGACCCATGTACTCTGTGAAGGGGGAGAAATCGGCTCATGATTGGGAGATATTTCCATGCCCGAGTCAGGGCTAGTCATTTCCCAGCCAAGTGCGTGAAGGGCGCACATTATCACAGGTTCTGAATGGTGTAATGGGGGCCATATCCCACATAACTCCCTGGTCCTAGGCTCTCTGAGCCCGAGCGTTTTCTTTGTTTCTTTAATGAGGATCATGGTGATGATATAATAATGATAGTTGCCCTTTATGTAGTACTTTCTCTTTTTTTAAGAGAGAGTGTGAGGGAGGCAGAGGGGCAGGTGGGGAAGAAACAGAGAGAGAGACGGAGGGAGAGAGGGAATCCCAAGTGTGAAGCCTGAATGTGGGGCTTGATCCTATGACCCTGGGATCATGACCTGAGTTAAAATCAAGAGTCAGACATTCAACTGACTGAGCCACCCAGGCGTCCCAATACTTTACTTCAAATTCTACCTCATTGCCTGGGGAATCCACCAGAAGAGTGAATACAGCCTATACATGGAACTCGGGTACAAGGCAGACTCGTGGGAAACTTCTGCTTCCTGGTTTCAGTCCTCTGAACTGGCAGGTTTCCCCCTCCTCACATTTTAAATTACATTTCATTGTCATGACATACACAGAACATAAAATTTAGCATTGTAACCATTCAGTTCAATGAATGCTATTAAATACATTCACATTGTGGTACAGCCGTTGCTACCATCCATCTCCAGAACCGTTTTTACCCTGCAGCACCAGCACTGTGTACCCGTTAAACACTAATTTACCGTGTCTCCCTCCTCCAGCCCTGGGAAGCCGCTCTTCTGCTTTCTGTCTCTGTGAATTTGACTCCTCTCTAGATACCTCACTTAAATGGAATCATACCTTTTTATTGTGCCTGAATTTTTTCAGATTTCATTTGTCTCCATGTTGTTGCATGTGTCAGGATTTCCTTCCTTTTTAGGGCTTGATAATATTCCCCTGTTTATATCACATTGTGTCTGTCCATATATCTGGTGATGGACATTTTGGGTTGCTTCCTCTTTTTTGGCTGTTGTGAATAATGCATCTAGGAACATAGGAGTATAGATACCTCTCTTCAACACCCTGATTTCATTTTTTTTGGGTGATCTACCCAGAAGTGGGATGGCTGGATCATACAGTAACTCTATTTTAAGTTTTTTACTGCTTTCTAGAATAGGTGCACCATTTTATGTGCCCACCAGCAGTGCCCGAGGGCCCCCGTTTCTCCACATCCTTGCCAACACTTGTTATTTTCTGTTAAAGAAATGGTATTTTTGTAATCAAGCAAAGTGACAGATTTCAAGAACCAGTCAGAATTCTTAGAAGTAAAAGCTGTAATTATTATGAGGAAAAATCAGAGGTTTGGGTAAATAGCACGTGGGACACAGATTAAGAGAATTAGTGAACTAGGAGATAGAATGAAGAAGTTACTACATTTGCAGCAGAAAGAGGTAAAGAGGTTAAAACTATGAAAATAAGGCCATGAAGGAAGGCGGCTAATTTGATGAAGTATAACAGATCCCATTAGAAGGAGAGTGAGCTGCTGACTTGACCTATTCTATTTTTGGAATTTCTAGCTCATATGAAGGTGTTAGGGAGGATCAAATGTGGGGATATCTGAAAAATGTTTTGAAACACTGTAAACTACTACACAAATTTAAGGGAGGAGAATATCCTGGAAAATATGTCTTAAGCTAATGAAAACGTTGTCTTTTCTGATTTAGAATCTGTACAAAAGCAAAGACA
The DNA here is from genome assembly GCF_006229205.1 of Suricata suricatta. NCBI lineage: Eukaryota > Metazoa > Chordata > Mammalia > Carnivora > Herpestidae > Suricata > Suricata suricatta. The sequence goes on along the minus strand of NC_043700.1, from coordinate 71,347,414 downwards.
GTACAAAATCCTTATTCTTCTAGTCATTTAAGCTTTAGCTTGAGGGACATCAAACACAGATTTATAATCCATCCTTTTTGTTACTGCCACTGTGGTGGTTCAAATGCACATGATAAACGTGTAGGTCTGAGAGGCAGTAGAGCAGTTGAGATTCTGTGAATCCGCTGAATGAACTTATTTGGTAGGTGATAAATGGTAACTGTATGTCAATTTTTGTCGCAATCCAAATACTATTAACTGTTGCTATTTCAAAGTGATAATCCATTTGTAACTGCTACGTTTTTTTCGGTTGGCATAATAATCAGGAAACGTAAGTTGAAATAAGGTACCCCCCCAAAAGAGGGGCTATTTTAGTGAGCAGAAAGCCAAGGAGAAGCTGTCCACCTGCATGGATGTGACACGGAATAAGCCACAGGCAGGCAGGAGAAGCTGATGAGCAGTGAGGCGACAGATCACCCCACATTCCTGGCACTTGCCAGTTTAGGCAAAATCTAATCGCTTACTACTCTGAATACCACTTCTGAATATTGTGGCCGGGGCGTTTTTTCCAGAAGTGCTGGTCCATCATCAGGTTCTTGAATTGCGTTGCCTGTTGTGTTCAGATAGAGGATGTTTGGCTCAAAGAGAAGCTGTGTGCCCACTTCAGGAATGTTGCCATGGGAGCCAGGTGTCTGCAGGAGAGCAGGGGGAGAAAGGCAAAGCAGCCTGGGGGGAGGATGACTGGGAAAAATAGTCAGGACGACTTTGAAACACCATCTTTTTGACATTTACTGATGTTGCTTTGTAGGTTTTTGCCTCTCGGTGCATTATTGAGGTTCTCGTAGTCTCCTGGAAACGCCTTACCCACTTCATTGCCCTGCTCTGTTTTGCTGGTAGGGTCAGTGTAGCAACAGGCAACATGTGTCCTTTGTTATTGATTGGCTGTCGCTGAACTGTTTCAGAAGCAACGATGGCTCGCTTCAATGAGCGGGAGTCCGGGAGATGGACAGTGTGCCGAGGGGTGTGGAGGGCTGGGGAAATAATGAGAAAAGAGGGGAGAAAAGGGACAATATAATATTTCCCCCAGCTGTGCCATAGGATGACTTTGAGTAATCTGGATCTCTAAAATCAGAAATTTCTTAGTTTCTGATGATTTTCACTGATTTTCGAATTTAAATAAAAGCCCCCAAAGTATGTGCAGTCCAGATGAAGAGATGGTTTGAGGACAGGCACCTGTATGAAATTCCGGAGTGATTTCTCTGTCACCGACAGCCACTTCGTTTTGGTATTTGACATTAGGGCAGCTTCTGACAGTCATTCTGTTCCTGATCTTTCCCTGTACGGGACGGGAAGACGGAGCGTCAGTGCACGGTCTTCCCACTCTTCCCGCTGGGATAATCCTGCATGACAGAGCTGCGGTAGAAGTACTGCTTTGAGTACCGGAGAGGGGTCATTTGTGTGAACTGACTCCCCATTTTCCATTTTTTTGAACTTTATTTTGAGAGAGAATGCACGGGGGGGAGGGGCAGAGAGAGAGAGGGAGTGAGAGAATCCCAAGCAGGCTCTGCCCTGTCAGCATGGAGCCTGAAGCCAGGCTCGAACTCACGTACCACGAGATCATGACCTGAGCTGAAATCAAGGGTCAGACACCTAACTGACTGAGCCACCCAGGTGCTCCACCCCCCACCTCCATTTTCAATTTGCTAGAACCTCTCCTTCAGCCTATAGGAAATCTGTTTATTTGATTTATTCAGAAGAAAATTCTTCGTTTCTACTGAAAACATGTGTTTGCAAAGTCACAAATTTCCAATAACTCTTTATTCTAATATAATTTCCAGCTACCCACTGGTGATATTTGATAAACAGCTTTATTAGGTTTGATCCACTGTTCCATTTCTAAAAAATACTTCAAACAAAGAGCAGAAATCTATGTATATCAACTTAAGTCATGAAATATGCTTGGTTGGAGCAGTAAGTAGTCATCAAGTTCCTGCAGTATGTAAAAGTACGGAAGTAGTTTCTTTGTTAAATAATTAATGATCAAAATAAGGGGATAATAAATCTTATGTAATAGGAGTTTCCCTAGGCCTCACCAGCCAGTGAGAAGAGAGCAGCCCACCTTAGCCTCCACAGGATACGTTTCCCTGGGTCTCTCCTGTGGGGAGGGGTCTGAACCCGTGGTCACACACAAATGAGTCTGCCACCACAGTTGCCACAGCAGTGCCTGGCGAGGCCCCTTTGGTTGGTGCTGCCCCCTCTGCCCCTGCCGTGGCCCCCCTCCCCACCCTGAGAGTGCAGGAGGCTGAGGTGCTGGCCCAGCTCGGCCTTCCCTCGTGCCCTCGGGGCCAGAGCCGGGCCCTGTGTAGACAGGTGGGAGAACGCTTCTCTCTCCTCTGCATCATTGTCTGTCACCAAGGCATCTCTGCTCACAGAGATCCTTGTGAAAAGACCTCCTTTATTTTGCTAACTTACAGCTTCTTATTTTTTTAATTTTTAATGTTTTTGTTTATTATTGAGACAGAAAGAAACAGAATATGAGTGGAGGAGGGTCAGAGAGAGAGGGAGATGCAGAATCTGAATGAAGCAGGCTCCAGGCTCCAGGCTGTCAGCACAGAGTCCGATGTGGCTCTGGAACCCGCAAATCATGAGGTCATGATCTGTGTTGCAGTCAGATGCTTAACCGAGTGAGCCACCAGGTGCCCCAACGTACAGCTTCTGTGTCTTCCCTACTAGTGCTCAGATACAAGCCCCCAGAGCTGGGCCAAGAATTAGAGCAGACCCGTACCCTTGCCCATATTGTCCTCTCTTTCCCTTTTGTTTGATATTCATGCACTCGAATTTATGAAAATCGATGCCGCCACATCAGACCTGTGGGGAATCACTGGATCTTAGTGATTGCAAGTTTAGGCTTCAGGTGTGTGTGGAGTGTATGCCCAGGGGTGCTGGGGGAGAGGCGACTAGGACCCTCGGCAGACTAGGACTTGAAGAATGGTTTGGTGTTTTGGGGAATGGAAGGGCTACGTGGCCAGCTTGTTTCACTCTGTGAAAGTTATGAAGACCGTTGGTGGAAAGCACCATGAAAAGAATTCAGTCTTTTTTCCTCCTTGACTTAGGCTTTTGCAGTCAGTCAGTCATTAATGTAAACGTAGGTTTTCCTCCTTTGGATCAACAGAAGTGGGAGACAACTTTGGTGTTTTCAGGCCTCCAGACATACCCTGAAAGTTGTACTTTTATCTTTTTCACTGAATCCTTCATCATAGCTTGTTTTCATCTGTACGGCCTCTTTCTCAAGAGCTAAAAACAGAAGCAAAAACATTCTGGCTTATTGAAGATCGTGATTGTTCCTATAAGGGCTCTGGAATTGGCTCCTGTGTACACGTGACACTCGGCTCTGGTATGCTGCCTCTGTCCTGTTTGTCCTTTGTTTAAAGGAAGAGTGTCGTCTTTCCCCCTGTTCAGAAAGTAAGCCATTTAAGTAAACGTTATTCTACTCATGCCGCCCACTGAGGTGCTCCCTGAGTGTCAGAACTGATAGCCCAGGTTTTTAGGTTCAGAGTGATTCTAAGGTGGTTTTGATCACCAACGAGAAGTGTTTTGTGTGCAGGGGGCCCAGGGCTCCTTGGCGAGGTTTTGGCCACGGTGAAATTGTGATTTAGAATAAGAAAGACATACTTGGTCTATGTCCTGTGTCTGGCACCGACCTCCTAAAACCCTTGGAATTTCCTAACTGTTGAGAGGAACAAAGATGTGTTTGTTATGGTGATGAGGCCACTCCAGGCCCCGAGTCTGAGGATGGAGGCTCGTTGCCTGGAGACCCAAGCATGTGATTAGAGGGTTACCTACAACTCCCAGTCCCAATCCCCTGACCTCCAGGGGTTAAATCAGTCACCAACGGTCAGTGGTTTAATCAATCATGTCTATGTAATAAAGCCTCCATAGACATCCAAAAGGACTGGGTTCAGAAACCTTCCAGGTTGCTGAGCATGCGGAGATGTGGAGAGAACGGTACCTCAGAGGAAGCGTGGAAGGTCTGCACCTTTCCCCCACACCCTGCCCTGTGCATCCCCTCCATCTGACTGTTTCCCAGTTATATCCTCTTATAATAAAGTGGGGATCCAGGAAGTAAAACGTTGCGCTGAGTTCTGTGAGGCACTGCAGCATATTAATTGATATCCAAAGAGGTTGTTGGAACGTCCAGTTTATCGCTGGTTGGTCAGAAGCCCAGGTGATATCCTTGGCTTGCGATCGTCATCTGAAGTGTGTGTCCATTGGGGGACAGCCATGGAGGACCGGACCCTTCACCTGTGGGGTTGGCTGCTAACTCCAGGTAGATAGGGTCAGAACTGAGTTGAATTGAAGGACACTGTGCTGATGCCTGGAGCCTTGCTGGCTTGTTGGTGTGGGGACCCCCGTTCTCCCTGTCCCCAGCTCCTATGTTGGAACTGATGACCAGAACACCTTTAGCCACCATATTTTTTCAGGGTCAGCCATGAGAGGTTTGCACTGTGGGGTGGCTCCCTGCCTTTTCATGCAACTGCGGTCACTCAGCATCCACTGTGAGCCCAGTTTCTGGGACTGCAAAGCGAAACTGTTAAGAAAGCGCTTGCTCTGGTAGCACATTGTACTCAGTGTCTCAGTGGACTGAGACGCTGAAATAATTGTGAGTCTAGGCAAGAGTGCTTTGGGAGAGGGTGGTGAGTGTAGCGGAGGGCGGGAGTCGTTCTGTCTTGGAGCAGGAAGCCCCGGAAGCCTTCCCAGAGAGGGTGACACTGAAGTGGACGTCATGGGATGACAAGATATGGGTGAGGCAGGGAACAGGGAACACATTCCAGCTGAGGGTTACAGTGGGTGCAGACACGGAGGCAGAGGCGTAGCAGACCCAGTGAGAGAGGAGGCAGTTCCTGAAGGTTCCAGCGTAAGGCCCTCTGCAAAGGGGTGGTTCTGCCAGGAGAAAGAAGCCCTCGACAGGTTTTAAGCCAACGAGTGAAGGCTGGAGGCTGGTAGGATGGAGGGATCGAGACTGGGGAGAGGATGCAGCTGCCGCAGGCCGTGACGAGGCCTGGTGGGAACTGACGGTGCAGGCACTGAATGCAGCCGTGTTGCCGTTCCAGATATCTGATCCCTTGCAACCACATGATGCTGAGTCAGAGGTGGGCTGTGAAGGAGAGAGACTGTTACTCCGTTTCTGCGGCCAAGCTGCTCGCTCTGACCCCCGTGTGCTGCTCCAGCGGGATCACCCTGACGCTTGGGAACCAAGAGAGAGATTACATCCTCTGGTCAAAGTGTACGCATGATAGCTCAGGTAACAGGAGCCCGCCTAGTGAACGATCTTCAGACAGAAGGGATGCCAGGTGCCGTTCTTCCTCGGGATACGTGTCTCTGTGGATAGACAGGGAATGATGCACTGAGCCCCATTTTGTTTATGAATGACTGGGTGGGGTTCGTTTTCTGCTTCATCTTAAAATTTTTAAAAAATGTTTATGACGGAGGAATGGACGGAATGAGCAGGAGAGGGACAGAAGGAGAGACACATACACAGAATCTGAAGCAGGCTCCAGGCCTGATGCAGGTCTCGAAATCACGAACCATGAGATCATGACCTGAGCCAAAGTCAGAGGCTTAACCGACTGGGCCACCCAGGCGCCCCACCAGACCTTTATTTTAACTAGGCTTTAGTGGGCATCCTCATTGTACATATATGAAAATATGTGTCAATGTGTCTTTTTAAACGAAATGGGGGTGGAGATGTGGGGATGGTTATAGCTAAGATAGAATTAGTCCTTATTTTAATTTCCACAATGGCCCCTGTGTGGGTGCTTGCCTGCCAGTGATACATATCACCATAAAGCTTGTAATTTGTGATATAGCAATGGTGTCTGATTCATTTGGTTGACCTACTTAGGTTTTTTTTTTTTTTAAGTTTATTTATTTTGGGAGAGAAGAAAGTGCCCACTCAGGTGGGGGAGGGGCAGAGAAAGAGGGAGACCAAGAATCCCAAGGAGGCTCCATGCTGACAGCCCGGAGTGGGGGGAGGTGGGGAGAGCTTGATCCCACAAATGGTGAGATCATCACCTCAGCCAAAATCAAGTCGGAGAGTCAGATGCTAAACTGACTGAGCCACCTGGGTACTCTGAGGGTTTTATTTTTTTAAATAAATACTGTTTGTTTGTTTGTTTGTTTTAATAGGAGTTATAGTACTCATGCTATTTGCCAGTTACAGTTGATTTTGTACAAGTAAAATTTATTTATTTATTGAGAGACATAGAGTGTGTGGGCAGGAGAAAGGAGCAGAGTGAGACAGAATCTGAAGCAGGCTCCACCCTCAGTGTAGAGCCCAATGTGGGCCTCCATCCCAGGACCCTGAGCCAAAATCAAGAGTCAATGCTCAGTTGACTAAGCCACCCAGGTGCTGCACAAGTAAAATTTACATGGTCACCTATCACCCTTGGCCCTCTGGCAGGCAGCTGAAACAAGGAGGCATTGTTCATCTTTGGTGATCAGAAAGCTATTTCAGTTCAGGAAGGTTCTGCCTGTCCTGTGACCACTTGGAAAGAGTCTAACCTTGGTATTGACCCAGTATATCCAGTAGGTCTTCTGATATCCCCAGACAGTGTCAGCCTGTCTATCCAGGCACCATCCTGTCAGATAAAGTATATTTTGTCTAAGAGCTGGGCTACATGACTAAGAAAATATCAGGGTGTTTGGTGTAAATGTAATTGTTAGAAACTAAGGTTATTGTATTCTTAATCTTTAAATAAAGATACAGTGTATCATGGAAATTAATACTTTATGTGGCAGTACAGCAAGTTATTTTAAATATATTTCCCTATTAGGTAAGCTAGTCTGGGTATCTTCTATTTTCCTACCAATAGTCAATTTTTAGAACATATTTGACAACTGATGTCTTTTTTATTTACTAAGAAAGTTGTTTCAAGAATGATTCCGGGCCCGACCTTGCTGCAGAATTCAGGATTTAAATTAAACAAGCTATTGTCGAGAGCCTACAACTTGCCACATTCTTTCCCTGTCATCACATTTAATCTTGTGAAGAAAGCAATATTTCCAGATGAGGATGAAGAGCTTCATCTTTACAGATGAAAAAACATACGCGGGAGAGGAGGTGACTTGTTTAAGACTACACAGCTGATGGGTCCTCTGAATCCAAATTCCACATTCTTGCCACTCTTCTGCTCTGGGATTGCCTTACGGTGGAGGAGTGTCCTAATGGATGAGCGGTTGTGTAGGTGGCGGGTAGACAGGTAATGTAATTTACAATCTGGCCTGGCCTGGTAGACACTTAGATAATGAAGAGACAGAAAGCGTGCACAGGTGCGGCATTGAACAAAGTAAGAACAGGGGTTGACATGAGACAGCCTGTACTTGAGTTTTGCTCTGTCACTGACTAGTTGGGGATCTTTTGTCCCTAAGCCTCAGTTTCTTTGCCTGTAAATGGAGAAAATGATATCTGCCATATAGGGCTGCTGGGAGGAGCAGTTAATGTTGAAAAAAACACCTTCTATATGAGATATCCATTTTAGAAATGGTAGAATTCATCAGGCTCTGTGCTGACAGCTAGCTCAGAGCCTGGAGCCTGCTTCAGATTCTGTGTCTCCCTCTCTCTCTGTCCCTCTGCAGCTCGTGCTCTGTCTCTCTGTCTCTCAAAAGTAAATAATTAAAAAAAAAAAAAAAAAGAAATGGTAAAGTTCTGGGGCACCTGGGTAGCTCATTTGGTTAAGCATCAGATTCTTGATTTTGGCTCAGGTCATGATCTCACAGTTTGTGGGATTGATCCCTGCGTCAGGCTCTGTGCTGACAGTGTGGAGCCTGCTTGGGATTCCCTCTCTCCCTCTCTCTCCCCCTCCCCTGCTCTCTCTTTCAAAATAAAGAAACTAAACTGAAAAAAAAAAAAAAGAAATGGTAGAGTTGTAGGTTTCCTCTATGATTCTATAACTTCTGTGAAGATAGACATTCTGTTCTTAGCTTTCCTTCTTACAATCTAACCATATTTTTACTCAGAAATCATTTAATCTGACATTATAAGAACTGAAATAGCTGGTGAGACAAAATCTTGGCAACCAAGTGAGTCCCATCTGTGTCCACTTCCTTTGTCCCCCTGCCTCCTGTGAGTGTAAGAAGGGCCTGGTTCTGACTCGTTTCCGCCTCCCGTGGCAGGGACCGTGGAGCCGCCCCTGCCCCCGGCGTTGCCCTCGTCGGCCTGCATCGTGGAGTACGGCAAAGCCCTGGACATCAGCTACCTGCAGTACCTGTGGGAGGCCCACACCAACATCCTCCGCTGCATGAGGGACTGCCGGGTCTGGTCCGCCCCGTACGACGGGGACTGCCCCGACCCCGAGTCGTTTCTCCAGCCTCTGATGGAGGACAGCGCCGTCAGCCCTGCCTGTGCTGGGTTCAGGCTCCCGCAGCAACTCCCCGGGAAGACGGGCTCTCCGCTGCCTCCGAGAAAGGAGAAGAGCCACACGGAGCTGGAGTGGGATGACAGCTATGACACCGGCATCTCGTCAGGGGCGGACGTGGGCTCCCCCGGGCCCTACGATGATCTGGAGAACTCGGGCCCGCCGGCACCAGTCGACCCCCCCAAACACATCCAGGAGATGAAGAAGAACGCCATCCTGCTCTTCAAAGGGTCCTACATCGAGGAGTCTGACTTCCAGGATGATGTGATGGTGTACCGGCTGTGTGCCGAGAAGGACTCTGAAGATGCGAGGAATTTGCAGGAGGAGACTGCCCGGCCCTCAAGCCAAACCCACAGTGAGGTTCAGAGCCCCGCCCTGAACAACGGCCCGCTGCCCAGCCCTCCCAGCCCTCCGTCAGACACCGGTTCAGAGGAGGAACATGATAGGGACAATTCAGACCTGTTTCCAAATGTGTCCCAGGAACTGAAACCAGAAGAGGAGCCGGAAGTAGCTGTTCAGCAAAACTCAGAATTAGCACCTCCCATCTCTGAGGCCGAACCGGACTCAAACCCGATGGTTGTTAACCCAGGAGGTGAAGATTTCATCGCCCAGTATGACCAGATCATTAAGGAACTGGATTCGGGCCCCGAGGGCTTGACAGAACAGAATTTCCCCTCACCTGATGCCTTGCATCTCAAGAAAGAGCAAGAGGGGAAGGAAGAAGAGAGCAAAGGAGAAAAGGACAAAGAGGCAGAGGCGGAGGCGGAGGCGGAGGCGGAGGCGGAGGCGGAGGCGGAGGCGGGGGAGAAGGTCCCGGAAGAGGAGGAGGACGACTTTGATTCTTTTATAGCAGAAACTCCCACCACTGACACCGTGCCATCCCCTTTTGGGGTGAGAGATGAGACTGCCTTTGCCAGTCACCATCCCGTGAGGACTCAGAGCACCCCATTCACAGGTGATGATCTACAGTCACTTTTTGACTTCTGAGTTTGCAAGTACTTGTACATATTGTAGTGAGCAGATAAGGTGGGTGGAGGTAAGGAGCATATCAGCTTACCTAACAGAAGGGTGAAAGTGTATTTGTAAAGAGCAGAGAGATGTGGTTTCATTTTATCTTGTCACTCTAGCATCTTTTTCCCCCCAGCCAATCAGATTATACATTTCCCACCTTGCTGTGTGTGTGGTAAAATAATAGGACTGACAAAACCACACAAAAAATCCAGTCTCATTATTTAACAGCCTCATTTTCTTTAGTCTGTTAATTTAATGTGTTTTTACATGTATTGAAAAAAGTTACAGTCTCCCCCCTTGAATATATGCTTCGCGAAGGCACAGGTGTTGGGTTGTTCTGGGCTCTTCCCCAGCACAGTGACCAGAGCACAGGGCAGGTGCTCAGAGGACCTGTTCAATAAAGGCAGCTGTGTACACACGTCAGAGACCATTGGAGTTAGTTATGCCTTTCATAACTAGCTCATTTCAGGTAATTGCAAAATCTTTATCCAAAAATAGGTAGAGTAAGCCCCCATGCACCTGTCACTCTGCCAGAGAATGGGTGTGCTCCAGCATACACCCCTAAGGACCGGTAGGAGTTGGGTAAGAGCCAAAGGGATAGGCTAGCGTATCAGACCCGTGCATTGTGGTGAGGAGTCATAATAGCAAATATTATTAAATATTAGGTAATAGTATCTGAATCTGCACCTCGGGTTTCCACACATCTGCAACTCGGGGAACTGGCACAGAGGGTTCATCAAACTTAAGGAAGACTGGCATGGGACCCCTGAGCAGTGTCCAGGTATCAAGGAGCGGTCCCCCTTATTGGGGCTGACACTGCAGAGAGACAGACAGTGACCCTGGAGTCTGGCCTGAGGGGGATTCCGGGCTCTAGCACTTCCTGCTGTGAGGTTCTAAACCCTCTGCTTGCTCCTGAGAGGACTGAATGGGATCCCAGGGGCTCCGAGCATGCCCGCGTGTGCGTGTGCGTGTGTGTGTGTGTGTGTGTGTGTGAGAGAGAGAGAGAGAGAGAGAGAGGGAGAGAGAGAGAGAGAGAGAGGGAGGGAGAGAGAGGGAGAGAGAGGGAGAGAGAGGGAGAGAGAATACTCTTACAGGAGCCCCAGCAGCCTCGGCTGAGGCTTGCCTTTCTCTGGCAAGCAGGGAGCAGCTTGGTGAGACCAGGCCGCAGTCCACCTCCTTGGGTCACCCAAAACAGATAAAATCACATTATCTTCTGGCCCAGCCTGGTGGCTTCCTGTGATTTTAAGGAGCTCTTCGACCTCCTCCCATATTTATTCATGTATTTACTGAGGCCTGAAATTTTATTTAAAGAGGGAGAGAGCTTTTAATTCCACAATTAAAAGGCTTGAGGTTCTAGTTGAGATAACATTTCAGTGTGAATGGGTTTTAATTAGAATGCAATCAGCCAGTCAATCAGAAGAAGGATTAGATAATCTCAATTTGCCCAGGTGATAAAGGGAGGGGAAGGGGAGCAGGAGGGCCCTGGCTGCCTGAAGGAGGTGGGCAGAGGGCTCAGTGGAAGGAAAGGGGCGGAAGTAACCTAGCACACACCCCAGTTTTGCCCGGGGCTTGCCCCGTTTACTCTGGCCCAGCTGGAAACCCCAGCTTTGCAGAGCTCTCTGGGATGTGAGGGCCCCCATGGCTAGTGAGGTGGTTCTTGAGAATGCCGGCTTTCTAGTGAAAGAGCTTCATCCCTGGGAAATATGTAAATTGAGGAAACACAGTATAGCTTAAGGCAAGAAGAAAAAGTGAACACAACACCTTATTAAATAACATCAGTGTTTTCCATAAGATACACCTGAGAACCAACAAAATGTAATGTGAGTTTTTTGATACATATAGGTAATTTTAAATAAAAGTTTGCTTTTTTCCTTTGAAATTTGCACACTGCTTCAGGAAACATTGTTTCTCTTTCCACGTATATAAA
>NC_043700.1:71308313-71335983 GCF_006229205.1 Suricata suricatta | reverse complement strand
GAGAGAGAGAGAGAGAGAGAGAGCACTGCCGCGGGGAGCAGGGGGGAGCCTGCTGTCATTGCGGCAGAATTCGGAATGCACTCGCGCTTCGAGTTCTGTTCCTGGGAACGTCTCACAGGCTGTATTCACATGTATGTACAAAGATGTATTTACCAGGATGTTTATTGCAGTGTTGTTTCAATAGAAAAAGACTGGAAACAACCCAAATGTCCAGTAGTTGGAGACTGTTTTACTTACGTAGTTCCCATGGCGACTGAATAGCTTGCAGCCTTGCACTGAATGAGACCGCTCTATGTGGGCTGATCTGGGGCGGTCTCTAGGATAGAGTGTTCAGTGGAAAAGCAAAGTGCAGGACAGAGTGTGGGGGATGTCGTCATTCGGTCAAACACACACACACACACACACACACACACACAAACTAACCAGGGTACACACGCACGGAGACAAGCTAGTGTAGTGTGTTGGTGCAGAGAAGCAGCCCTGGAAACAAATGGGCTGGGTTACTGCCATGGCTGTTTGCTGGCTGCGTACACTTAGCGCTCTGCCTCAGTGTTCATGGGGGTAAATAATGAACTTCATAGGCTCCTGTAGACTATTTAAGTAAGCTGATAACATGGAACGTGTGGAATGCTTAGAACACTGCCTGGCACATTACTGCATGTTTTAAATAATAATTCAGTTTTACTGTTTTATTATATATATAAAACATGTCCGGAAGAATATGCTCTAATCAGTTAACAGGGGTTGTCTCCCAGGAGGAAGCCTATTCTTTATATTTCTGTACTGTATGAAGAAAATTAAAAAAAATCACTTAAATCTCTGCTAAAATAGAAAAACTGGGGCGCCTGGGTGGCTCAGTCGGTTAAGCATCCGTCCGACTTCGGCTCAGGTCATGATCTCGTGGTTCATGGGTTCGAGCCCCACGTCAGGCTCTGTGCTGACAGCTAGCTCAGAGCCTGGAGCCTGCTTCGGATTCTGTATCTCCCTCTCTCTCTGATCGTCCCCCGCTCACGCTGTCTCTCTCTGTCTCTCAAAAATAAATAAAAAAACATAAAAAAAATTTGAAGTAGAAAGACTGTTGCTGGAGTCCAGACGGGCAGCGATGGGACTCGGACCTCAGGCAGACTGGCCAGGAGGTGGTGGTGAAGTCCCACACCCAGGAGGGATTGCCAGCGTGGGACCAGCAGATCTGTGGCGCGGAGTTGATGGCTGCTGCGTTCTTGGAGTTATAAAATACAGGAAGAGGAGAAGAGGCCGGGGAAGAGGGCACACGAGAGGGGAGAGGCGTGAATGATACGCCATCTTAGTTATTCTGAGAAGTTCGTGTTTGCTGGGTGGGGGGTTTGCCTGTCCTCCTAGAAGAAGAGAGGAGGAAACACACTGTCCACCCCCATGCACACCTGTGGCGTTCTGAATCGTAGCTGAGTTTTTTCTGATTTTCATCCGCTTCCGAGTTTCCCCTAGCAACTGTTTGGTGCTAAGCAGCTTTTTTTTAAAGTTCTAGAAATCAACTAAGAATAAAAGAGAAATTTGAAAGAGTTTTCATAGATATTTCTTACTGCATGTGCCTAATAAGTTGTAATTAATGTTATTAGTGGGTTATGACAGTTGCTGGTCTTGACCTAATGTTCTGTCATCCAGAATAGAGATGGTGATGCTACTTACTCTCCAGAGGGGGTTGGTCTGTGTCCCTCCCCTGCAGGAGCAGTGGCTTGTACCTGCTCTGCCCAGGTCACTTGCACAGTCAGCTGGATGGCCACACAGGCAAAGTACAGTTTTGGGCTCTGGGAGGGCAGCTGAAGGCTCCCACTAAGAACAGAATCTAGGAGATTCTGTCCACCTAAAGTGACTGAATCCACCTGTCTTGGGTCCCTCTGGAGGGAAACAGATGCTGAGCCAGGGACCGCAGGGGAGCGGGGGTGGGGGGTAGCAGGGGAAGATAGGAAAGACTGGGCCGGAGTCCGGGAGGATGAGGGCAGCAGCCTTCACCCTCCTACATCTACCTGGAAAGCTTCAGTTGGGTGATGATGCCTTCCGAAGAGTTACCAATGATGCTTCTGGGGTTTTGGATGAAGCCTCATGAAGGTGCTTTCAAAGTGGGATTCTAATCCAGTGTCCGAATGTGTTTGGCACACCCCCGGTTGTGTTTTGTGAGCAGGGCCTCTGTGCTCTGTGAAGGCTCTCTACTCAAAGAGTTTATTGAAAGCCTGTGTTGTGGAAAGTGAGAAGCTCTGTCCCCATCCCAGAGATGGGAAAGTTGAGGCTCATCTAAATGCATGAGGGGGCAGTGACTTTTTGTTGGAGTCCCCAGTAGAAACATCCTCTGTACCCCAAAAATAGGAATATGGCTGCCATCCGTGACTTGCCTGCATGGGGAAGGGGGTTAGGTTTAGTGCCATTTCTCACAGACGGCTTCCCTTTGCTAGCAGGGGGTTTTCCCGTCTTCCGCCACCAAGGCTTCTGAGTGAAGCGTCTCGTGGTGAAGCATGTTTTTGTTAAACTTGTATTAACGTTGGTGAAATCTTCACAAGGCACGTGTATTCATCAAGGGTGATGTGCTTTTCTTCCAAAGATGCCATGGTTTAGAGGCATCGTCAATAGCTCCACTGGGGGAAATACAGAATTCTTATTCATTTTGCTTAATGGCCCGCTTTTATGGTAAAAATGGAAAATGTCTTCAAGTAATTTTATTAATGCCAGATTAATTTTTTTGATTTCCCCTGTCTTCAGTGAATTCCAACATAAAGCATATTAATTTTCTCACGATCCAAATTAGTCAAAGCTCCTTTTTGCCTAGTTGTTTATGAACTACTTTTGTAGTCGTATAGATTTTCTTCGTTGAGAACCTGTGACACATTGAACTCCACTTCCCCCGATGGAGTCCCCCTCCTCCCTCCCTCCCCTCCTCCACCTGAAAATGACAGTGTTGTTACCAAGCTGCCCAGGCCTCACTCACCCCTGGGTTGTCTCTTCCACATTGTGATATTTGACAAGACAGAATTTTTCTCAGGGTGCTTGTTGGGGACAGACGGTCTCTGCTCGCCCTGTTGCTATTTGGCAAACATAGTTTGTATGTGTTTGGTATTCTGTACTAACACAAAGGCTTTTTCGTTACTGTAACTTGTGCTGGTTTCTGATGTTTGTATGAAGCCCTACGGTATGTATCTTCATGAGATGATTGAAAACCATGTTTTTGAGCTCTGGCCGTTCCAGTAAATACAACAACATTATGGAGAAGTATATTTTAATTTTTTAATGTTTATTTTTGTTGTTTTTAAAATTTTTACTGTTTATTTTTGAGAGAGAGAGAGAGAGAGAGTGTGTGTGTGTGTGTGTGTGTGTGTGTGTGAGAGAGAGAGAGAGAGAGAGAGAGAGAGAGTGGGGAAGGGGCAGAGAGAGGAGAGGGAGACACAAAATCCGAAGCAGGCTCCAGGCTCTGAGCTGTCAGCACAGAGCCCAATGGGGGACTCGAAACCCCAAACCATGAGATCATGACCTGAGCTAAAGTCAGACACTTAACCAACTGAGCCACCCAGGCACCCCCTGTTTATTTTTGAGAGAGAGAAAGCACAAGTAGGGGAGGGGCAGAGTGAGAGAAAGGGACAGAGGATCTAAAGCAGGCTCCGTGCTGATAGCAGCCAGCCTGATGCGGAGGCCCGAACTCCTGAACCGTGAGATCATGACCTGAGCTGAAGTCTGATGCTCAACAACTGAGCCACCGAGGTGCCCTGAAGTGTATTTTAATTTTTCAAATTATGCTTCCTCTGGCTTTCTTCAAGGTCTGTAATAATTTTCATAGTATCAAAACCGCTCACAGAGTCAAAATATCAGCTCCCATGCATGTATTTCTGCTTTCTCTTGGTGCTGGTGGTTTGCTTCCTGTTCTGCTTTGAGACAGAAGACCTGGCTCTCTCAGCTGTTTCTGTATTTGATCTGTACCTGGCGGGCCTGCGGTTTGGGAGCGGTGGCCCTGGTGACTCCTGAGTTGGTCAAGGAAAGATGTCCGCTGTGCTGAGCCAGCCCTGAAGCCTTGTGCTCTTCTGCAGGTCCATTCATCAGCGTGGTCCTGTCAAAGCTGGAGAACATGCTGGAGAACTCTCTTCATGTTAATTTGCTGCTTATCGGGATCATCACTCAGCTAGCCAGCTACCCGCAGCCCCTCCTGCGCTCCTTCCTGCTCAACACCAACATGGTCTTCCAGCCGAGTGTCCGCTCCCTCTATCAGGTACGTTCGCCGGGTCCGGATCCATGCCTGCTGGTTTTACGGGTGCTACGGAGAGGGCTTCTCCTTTCCTCTGTGATTTTGCTGTTTTTCTAAAATTCCTTGGTTCTAATTCATTTGCTCTCCTTCCCCGTCCTAGGACACCAGCTGTGTAGATTATTCTAGACAAACAGCAAAGCTTCATCCAGTATGATGTTTCGAGGGTGCCCTCCCAAGAGCACCCAGGCAGTTAAGAACAAGCAAATGCCTAATGTCATAAAAGTTCCTGCAACCAGGGCCGTACCTGAATGATACATTGATAACAGGGTGGAATTCCGTTGTGAGGCATTAACATCTTACTGTTGCTTTTGACAGGTCCTCGCATCTGTGAAAAACAAGATCGAGCAGTTTGCTTCTGGGGAGAGAGACTTCCCAGGGCTCCTCATACAAGCCCAGCAATACCTGCTCTTCCGAGTGGACATGTCTGACATGAGCCCTGAGTCGCTAACCAAAGGCAAGTCAGGGGTCTCCTCTGTGTCCTTCCTCCAGCTGTTCTTCCATTTCCCCAGCTTCCTGATTTGGGCTCACAGAGGCTGTGCTGGCTCCTGGGCCTTCAAAGCATCTAAATACATTGTTATTTTTACCCAATAAGGAGGGGCCTCCTCTTCGCATTCTGAAACCTAAAGAAAAGTGTCCCCTGCTTACACCTGGCCTGCTCCCAGCTGGGAGGGCTTCGTAGGACACTTGTTCCCTGCCCGACAGTGGTTCAGGGAAGGAGTGGTGTGTGTTGTTGCTTGGCTGGAATAAATAACTTGACATGTACGGGCCAGAAAGAGGCATTACATGCACACTCTGAACCATATTTTGGCCAGTCCTGCCCTGAGGAGGGCATCCGTTCTCTTTATCATGACTCTCCCGCCCCAAGTCAGTGAGCTTTAGGACTCTGGAAGGTAAAAACTATTCCTTTGGACTGGGACAAGGAGAGCTTCTGCTCAGCCTGAAGTTTCTGAGAGTGCCTTTTCATGAGCTCTAGAGGTGCCAGGCTGGGGGCGGGCAGGGGTCAATGCCCAGCCGGAGAGCCGGCACCAGTCCTGTCTGCCAGCCAGGCCTGGGGAGCACCTCTGCTGTGCCTCGCCTCCGCCCAGGCTGGGTGGGTGTGATGGTCAGCTTTCCCCCAAGCCATGGTGTAGGCCGGAGTGAGTGCAAACCTGGAGGTGCCCCGTATCGCTCTGGCTTTTGCTTGCCGCACCACACGGACCTGCCGGGCTTCCTCGAGGCCGTGGCTGGTCAACAGTGGAGAGCGTGGGGCTCCCCGTGCCCGGCTAATGGCAAGGGGTCACACTGAGAGTGAGAGGCAGAAATGTGACTCGGGGCAAGCTCACACCTTTAAAGGAAGCTGGAAAGATCCCAGAACTCTGATGGCTTGACCTTGCCTCTGTGTAGCTGTTTCATCTTGGTCACTGGGCCTCACTGGGCCTCGGGTTCCTTGACTTTTAAATGAAGAATTTGTTTTCCATCTCAAGTCCTTTTGGCTGTAGAGCTCTGGCTGTGAAGAGCCTTCAGGGCACTGCAAGGCAGGTTTTGAAATACAGGTGGGCCTGTGCCACTGGGAGATGAGGGGGCAGGCTCCAAGCTGTGGCCCTGGAGAAGAGCAGGCCAGGCCAGGCCGTTCATGGAGGGGGAGTAGCCCCCACACCTCAGTGGAAAGGTGGGCTGCAGCCCTCCCGACCTCTCCTCGCTCACAGACTGCTGGTGCGTTAGCTGTGCTCCTCCTGAACCCGGAGCACATCGCTGTAGCTCCCCCTGTGAGCGTTAGCTTTTGTGCAGCACGAAACCACGCAGTAACTTGGTGGTTTAAGAGAAAGCCATTTATGAGTGCTCACGGGTCTGTGTGGTTGTCTGGGTGATCTGCTCTGGGCCAGACTCGGCTGATTTTGGCTGGACTCGCTGGTGTGTGGCCGTCAGTGGGATGGCCTCACTCACATGAGTGGTTGTTGGCTGGGGTGATGTGGATCGTGGGGGTCTGTCTTACTCATCATCCAGAGGGTTCATTAGCCCTGGCTCATCAACATCATGGCTGTAGGGTTGCAAGAGCGAGAGCAGGATTATACAAAATCTTTTGAGGCTCTGTCCCGGGACCCAAACAAAGTCGATTCTGCTCCATTCTATTGGGCAAAGCAAGTCATTGGGCCAGCCCAGGTTCAAGAATGGAGCACAACTTCCACCTCTCCATGGCAGGAGCTGGGAGAATTATGGCCATTTTTACAATCTATAGGCAGAAGATGACTTGACTTCTTGCATTACACTGCATGGTTGGTCTTCATTTGTATTTTTCAGTCTGTAATGTGCTTTCCCAGATGATCTTATTTTCAGTGGCACTGTGCAGTGGGCGAGAAGGATACCGCTGACTCCATTTTCGCAGAAGGCGGCTGAAATTAGACCCAGTCAGCCAGGGTCACGAAGCTCAGTGCCTGAGCCTATCTTGCCCAGTGTGTGGAGCCAAGGGCATAGACGCTGACTGGCTTCCTAGGCTTCCCTTGCCCGCACACTCTGGGTGAGGGGGTGGGGTGGGGAGGTCACTCACACCCTATGCTGTGTCCTGGCTTCTGACTGTTTCCTGGCTGTGGATGCCAGGTATGTGCCCAGGGAACTTGTTCCCACCACATACAGTTGTCAAATTAGCCATAGTTGACACTTTCTAAGGTCTGTAACATTCAGGGGGCTTTGACTTGTAAGAAGCTATTCTCAGGGAAGAAGACTTTCCTTTAACAGAATTGTTCAGATTAACTTTCCAACTTCTTTCAGATTCACCCTCATTTCACCTTAAAAAATCTCTAAACTCACAGAATGAGAAAGGTGCCTGTCACCTTGCACAAAGCTAACCACCAGAGCACTGAGTGTGATGTGATTGCCTACAAAGGAGTTGAATCCAGGAGCTTGATTGAGAGTCCTGGTAATGGGCCAAGCAGGGGGGTTTGCCGTGTTTGTGAGCTATGCGCTTTGCCTAGCACCGTGGACTTGGGGTGGGGGGAGCCTGTAACGGATTTCTCACTTGACTTTTAAATCTTGCCAGCATTAGTCTTGAAAACTCTCTGTTGCAGCTTTTCAGACCCAGGGCAACATTTTAGAAAACCACTCCAGATTCTGACATTTATTTATACTTCCCTTCTTTCCTGCCTCTTTCTTCAGGTGCTTTGTGTGCTTGCTGAGCCCCCTGATGATGGGTGGAACTCAGGTGCTGTAGTGAGTTCCCCAGTCATGCAGGCGCTGCACTCCCTTGGCCTCCTGGCAGCCCTGTAAAAAACGAGCCTCCCCAGGGGCGCCTGGGTGGCTCAGTTGGTTAAGCATCTGACTTGGGCTCAGGTCATGATCTCATGGTTTGTGGGTTTGAATCCCACGTGGGGCTCTGTGCTGACAGCTCAAATCCTGGAGCCTGCTTCAGATTCTGTGTCTCCCTCTCTCTCTGTCCCTCCCACACTTACACTCTCTCTCTCTCTCTCTCAAATATAAATAAGAATATTAAAAAAAAGTTTAAAAAACCTCCAAAAATCAAGCCTCCTCACTAACGCTTCAAACAGAAGTAAAGATCCCTGTGACCCCTGCTCCAGGGTGGACAGACTTCCTATGCCAGCTGTGACTTGGTCAGCCTGAGACTGTTGATCTCTGGGATCAGCCACTTCCCCTCAGATGCTTTCCAAACCACAGAGCTTGCATTTACTTGTCTTCAGTTATCTTCCGAGTCCTTTCACTGATCTTGAGTTCTGGGAGAGGTCCAGTGGGTGGTCTTCCCATTTTACAGAAAAGGAAACAGAGACGTTGTATGGTAAGCCAGTTGCCTGGTGGGAACCATAACTTGGTTCTCCTTGCTTTTGAGCGGAGAGCTTGATGGCGCTTTGTGACACTGCTAACAGCACAGCCTGTGAGTCCTAGATCTCCCTCACCGGGCACGCTCCCACTGCTGCCTTGTTAGTGAGGACAGTTCTTGGATTCGAGTGGGTAAATGAGCCTTAGTGATGACACTTTCTGAATTCATGGATCAAGCTAGATAAATGAATCACAAAAGCCCTTTTTGGGAGAAAGGAGGCATGAATTTGAAAGAGAAAGTTGGAGATGAGGAAAAGGAACCAGCTCCAGGGAGATCAGGGATAGGGAAGACCTGATGTTGGTCAGTTCCTTCCCTCATTCATTCAGCGAATGTTGAATAACTGCTGTTAGCTTCTACTGTGAATAAGGAAGTGTGTTGGATGCTGTGAAGGACACATCGCCTAGGGGCTCAGCTCTCAGAAAACTCCACGTCTGGTTGAGGAGAAAAACCAAACAACACAAGGTTCAAGGGCAGCACGGGCCTTCTTGGTTAAGAACATGGGTGGGAGGCTAGAGCAGGGAATGCCGTTCGGGGCAGGAAACAGGAAGTCTGTGAGGTCAGTGGCAGCTGAGTTGCTGATGATGTGATGGATGACCCATCAAGAGGGCCCTGTGTACATTATGCCTATTGACTCATTTTTTTTAATCTCTTGTTTGTTGGTTTATTGAGGTATAATTAACATACAATATTAGTTTTCAGGGTAAACATTGATTCAACAATTCTGTGCCTTACTCAGTGCTCATCACGGTAAGCATAGTCACCATCTGTCACCAAACAATCATTACAGGGTTATTGACTATATTCCCTATGCTTTACTTTTCATCTCCATGACTTACTTTAAATTTTTTTAATGGTTTTTAAATTTATTTTTGAGAGGCAGGCAGGGGAGGATCAGAGAGAGGGGGAGACACAGAATCTGAAGATACGCTCTAGGTTCTGAGCTAGCTGTCAGCACAGAGCCTGACGCGGGGCTTGAACCCACGAACCGTGAGATCTTGACCTAAGCTGAAGCCGGATGCTTAACCAACTGAGCCACCCAGGTGCCCCATCCATGACTTACTTACAGACTTCTAGTTTTGTACCTCTTAATCCTCTTCATCTGTTTCATCGCCCCCCTACCCATCCCTCCGCTGGTGACCATCAGTTTGCTCTCTGTATTTAGGAATCTGTTTTTTCAGGGTTTTTTTTTATTCATTTGTTTTGTTTAATTCCACATGTAAGTGAAATCATATGGCATTTCTCTTTCTCTCTCTGACTTATTTCACTTAGCATATACTCTCTAGGTTCATCTATGTTGTTGCAAATGGCAAGATCTCCTTTTTTATGGCTGAGTAATATTCCATTATGTATGTACTATATCTTCTTTATCCACTCATCCATTGATGGACCTTTAGGTTACCTGTGTATCTTGGCTCTTGTAAATAATGATGCAGCAAACAGAGATCTTTCAAATTAGTGTTTTTGTTGTCTTTGGGTAAATACCCAGAAGTAGAATTACTGGATCGTATGATAATTCTATTTTTAATTTTCTTAAGGAACCTCCATATTGTTTTCCACAGTGGCTGCACCACTTTGCATTCCCACCAACAGTTCAATAGGGTTCCTTTTTCTCCACACCTTCCCCAACACTTGTCATTTCTTGTTTTTGATTCTAGCCATGCAGTTAGGTGTAAAGTGAGATTTACTGTAGTCTCATTATTCAGGTCTTTTGCCCATAGTTAATTAGATTGTGTTCTGGGGGTTGAGTTGCCTGTTGACTCATTTAATCCCTACAGCTCTGTGAGCTTTTGACACACGAGGACATTAAAGTACAGAGAGGTAGAGCAACCTCCCTGATGTCACTCAGCCACTAAGTGGCAGAGTGTGTGCTCTTCTTAACCACTGCACAGGGGTCTCTTGAGGCTAGTGAGACCCAGAGGCGCAGAAATACAGAGAAGGGAATTCTGTGAACAGTGCAGGTCTTGGCCTGGTATTACTGCCTGCGAGAGTCCCATCCTCACTCTTAGCCAGGCCGGCTTCCTTTGTGAGCTCTGCCGGGCCCTGTGAAGAGCCGTGGTGCTGGAGGACTCGTGTGGGGGCGCCAGGGGGTGCGCTCCGAGGCTGGCCATGGACCTCAGGGGTGTCAGCACTTCTCTTCTCGCTCTATTGTCAGGACGTGTTGTGTGTTTCTGTTGAAAGGTAGCAGCAGACCGATCCTCTACAACTTTTCCAGTTCTTCATGGCATGAAGTGTGATAAACTCTAATCTAAAAGATATTTAAAGCAGTAAAGCAGAGGATTTTTTTTTCACACTAAAGACTATAGTAGTGAGATGTGGAAAGTACTATAAATGTCAAGAATTTTTAGTACTGTAGTTAAGTGACACTCTGAGAAGTGTTGAAAAATGGCACTGAATTCTAAAAAGCAGCCAAAATAATTAAGAACTTGAATATAATGATTTCTAAAGAGTAGTGAGCCTATTTGAGTAGGGGCAGACGGAGGCATAAATAATTCCTATAAATATATGAAGGCTGGAGATATTTAAGAATTAAGTCATCAGGAAAGTTGAACCATTTTAATTAGTAAAGCTGATTTGATGTGGAAATGCAAATCATTTGAATATGTTCAAGTTTGGGTTCATCTCATCCAGGACCTGTTACTGAAACTGAGATCGAAACCCCTGGAAACCCTTCTTAAATGGGGGCTTCTCAGCCACTTGCTGCCCACTATGGATGCCCATGGTTGTGGGGAGGTCCCCGTCTGGTTGGTCTTACTAGCACCCAGCTTCCTCTCCAGTATTTCCAACCTTTAATGTGTTCTTCCACTGTGTTCTCCAAACAAGGCTGGAGGTCCCAGCCAGGAGCTGGGGGTCCTCAGGGAGCCCTCCAGGCCGGAGCTGCAGAGCGCATGGAGTGGCTTGTTTAGCCCAGCTTGCCTCCTGCAGCCTCACTTTAATCGGTAGATATGGTAGGGTGCCTCCCCCCGCGCCCCCGGGAGAGCAGGTGGAGCCTCTGGATGCCCTCATGTAACATGTGGTGAGCTGAGTCTTCACTTGGTAGATGTGGTGGCAGGAGACACTTTTTCATTTTTTCCCTTCACCGTGTCCTGGGCACGGAGGGTGGCCACAATTGCTGCATGATGTTCCTTACATGGGATTTGGGATAAAACTCTTGCCGTCACATACCTTGTGCTGGAGGTCATCTGCTGGGCAAGTGTGTGTGCCGGGGTGGTGGGGGGGAGAAGGTACATGTTCAAGGGCTGTGTCTTCAGACTTGGTTCTAGGAACTGAACCCACGACTAGACAGTCCACCAGCCCCCTTTCCTCACACATACTTAAGCGGGTGGATGCAAAGGCCTGTGGAGGGTCGCCCTGACAGTTTTCTTTCTGCTCTCAGATCCCATTCAGGATGCTTCCAGGACAGGATTTGGCAAGAACCTTTTGGATGGTCCCCCAAGAGTGCTTCAGCCCTTCCTGACAAACAGAGCCAAGGTGGCTGGGGTGCCCCCAAGCCTGCCCCTGCCGGTGAGGAACACCATGCTGGCCGCTGCCCTCTTCCCGGAGTTCCTGAAGGAACTGGCTGCCTTGGCCCAGGAACACTCCATTCTGTGCTACAAGATCCTGGGTGACCTTGAGGACTCCTGTTGTTAGTTTAGTTCTTTTTTTTTTTTAATAGAGGCTCTTGTTTTTAAGGTTTTAGCGTCTTGACTGAATGTTAAATGCAAAGCTGCTTACAAAAATTTCTACTTTGATATTTCCTGACAGTACTTGATTTGTGAGGAGGGGAATTTTCTGTGTACCTCCTCTCTCTCCCGGTCTTTCCACCTCCTATAGAATGTAAGTCTCATAAGCTGGTGGCTCCTTTGGCAGGTTTTCTTTTCCTTTTTCGTCCTCGATTTTTTGGTTGTTAATTCTCCCGTCCCTTTGAGTCACTCATCTTACAGCTTAGAGCTTAGATCACACCAAGCAAATACTTCCATGATTTCTGGCAGTACCCCGGGTCAGAAGGCTCAGCTCCTCAATAGCTCATGAAGAATGAACATCTGCTCCTGTTGCCTTCTGCATTTCAGTTTCCATTTTATAAAAGGGAAGAATAAAGATGGAGCCCCTCTTTCCTCCATCACACAAGCACGTATCATGTGTCCCTTTGCATTTTACTTCCAAGACTTGCCCTCTGCCCAACACGTGCTGCCTTATGTTGCAGGCAAATCCGTTGGTCTCAGCTGTTTGCCTGGGAAGTCAGATGTCGTTGTGGATAACTTGGAATGCAGGGAAATTTTCTTGTTGCTTGAGAGCTTTCTTTAATCAGTATGCCATTTCCTAAACACTGGAAATAGTCTTATTTTAGTCAGATTTGCACAAAATGAAATCTATGTAGGCAAACCATTACATTGGTTTTTAGAAGTTTGATCTGATGAAGTGGGGTATCATATATTTGGGTATCATTATTTTGTAAGTGTTTTATGAAAGATTAATTTGTGAAGCTATTTCACAGTGGGGAGGAGTATGGGGCAGGGGAAAGGATAAAGGTAAACTAAATGCAATATATAAAAACATTGGCAATTATTTTAGATCCTGTTTGCTTTTTCTAATATGTTGCACTTTGTAGAGAAACAGGCACTGTACGCTTTGGGACCTGGAACGTAAATGCAGACAGGTCACAGGGAGCCCTGCAAAGCCAAGTGCCTGCTGATGACTCACTGCACACAGAATTGCTGCCTTCTGAGTAATGGGGTTCATTAAAAGGCCCCCATGTGATGTATTAGTGCCTCTGTGCTGCTTTGCAGCTTGCTGCAGGAGGCGTAATTATACTTAGCGCCACAGTCTCCTTAAACCACCAAAGAGGGGGAAACACAAAATAATTGTGTGCTAAAAACAAGACCATGAGCAGCTGATGTTTGTGGACATTCAATTCCACTCCCTCTATTTTGGGCTGGGGAGAAGCACGTAACAAGGGTGGGTCTCCCTGTCTGGAGGGAATCTAGAAGTCCTAGTTCTCCTCCTTTTGTTTGTGGGCGTCGCTGCTGAGCCCTGTGGGCAGCCACAGGTCTGACGGTCGTGCCTCCGGAGGACTGGTAGGATTTAATCAGGCCGGTAGCAGAGGAGGGCCGTGGAGGAAAGAATCACTTCTGAGACCTTGCAGGGCAGAGGCTGCCCATCGGTGTTTCATGGATCTTGAAGCAGCTTTGTATTGAGAGCAAGCCAGCCCATGGAACGTGGACCCCAGGAGACCTGGCCTGAGTGAGCAAGGAGGCTCTCAGCGGCCAGCCTCACAGTGTTTGAGTCTAAGAAAGAAACCAAAGATACCGACCCATTGTACGTTTCTGACGTCACATTCGTCTGTCTTGAAAAATGGTTTGCCCAGCTGTGGTACAGCTGCGGAATGTATGAGGCCCAGTGGACTGGCTTGGCTTCCTGGCACACCCTTGTATTTGCAAACCCCCAGGTCTCCACTGAAAAAGAAGGTGGCGGATGGTATATTAAGAAAGAGGAACAGGAAGATGGAATGTAAGCTATAGTTTATTATCCTCTTGTTTTGTCAAGTATTTATCTCCCAGTTTGGACTTGACAGGTACAGAAAAAGCTAAAGCCATACCTGGAAAGTGTATTCTTTGGCTTTTTGGGTTGATTTACACTTCTCTTCATTATCTGGTGATGGTGTTGAGTCTTCAGTCCATATTGCTTTATTATAGAGCACCATAGTCTCCTATGTAGAGGGTGCCCTTTTAGGAAACAGATTGCTTTTGTGCCCCTTAGCATTTTTAAAAATAGGTACTGAATTAGATTTACCTTAAAAGAGGACAGAGATGACCAGTGTTGGGTAGGAGGCAGGAAAATTAACTCCCATGGTGGGGTGCTGGTAGCAAACTCACATGATAACCCTAATTGGAATTGGAAACTGGTTCATCTTTCTGCATCCATTATAGGCCTCCTCGAGAGTATTGTGTTCAGGGGTTTTCAAAATGAAGTTAGAAGTCTGACCTGGAAATGCATTATAGAGAACTGGAAAAGTCACATGGTTGAGTGAAACAGCCAGGTAGCTGAGGTAAGGACAGACAGGTCGGGAATAGTGTGGGCAAAACAGAGGAGAAGCAGCAGAGTCTGGAGGCTAGAAATGAGAGGAGACCAGATCTGGAGGGGTTTGGAGGAATGAACTTTGATCTAGGCAGAAATGAAGATACCGTACCGCAGGTGGGTGACAATGGGAATTCCTTGGTGGGGAAAAAACCATGGTAATAAAGTAGACTATTCCAATCATAAATTAATAGGTGAGGCCCATAGACATTTGTTTTTTGTAACGTGGGAAAAATTTGTAATGATACTTGTACTTTAAAATGTGGTCCAAGAGCGTGGTCCCTTCTCCATAGGACAGGCTCCCACTCAGGTGCTGTGCTACTTACCTGCCAGAAGGCACAGAGGGTGCACACCCTTTGCTGTGGGCCTGAGACTGGATCCCTGCGTCTAGCCCGATGGTCCTGGGCAGTGAAAGCAACTTGAGGGTTCCTGGAACATCACACATGCATCTCAACTCATAATGCAGGGTCTGAGGTAGAGTTCCAGACAGAGTGAATTCTAGGATTCAAAGTATATGCGAGCAATGGGATATTTAAAATAGATTTTTAGAAATGGCCAAGTAAATTTTAAAAGTTATAAACAAAGAAATTCCAGGTGAATTCAGACTAACGTACAGCCATTGGGTATAAATTACAATTTCCCAGCCATGAAAGGGGGTTGCTGGAGTAACCAATTAAAGAGATGTGACCTCATCAATATATAACTTTCTTTCCTCAGTATTTAAAGGAATTATGGAATTTTATGGAACTCTCTCCCCCTCCACCCCCCTTACTCAGTACTGGCTTGGAAAATACTTTGGTGTATTGATGGCTTCGAACTGAGGTCTCTGTCATGTGTAGGGAGGATGCATTCAGTTCTTTATTCGGTCCTCAGGCGGACCTTTTGCTCAGCAAGTAGCTTTGATTTAGGTCATATGGAGCTGCTGGTTGTCATCCATTAGGACTTCATGGAGCTATGGAATTGTGGGGAGAGCATCCTCTTGACGAATAGAACCCAGAAACAGGATATGAGAATATTTGGGTTGCCTATTCAGTTTGGGCAGCCAGTGGTACTCAGGGCTGAAAATTGCTTTTGAGGTCTCTGAATCGGCCGCTTGCCACGGCCATGTGGGTTGACTTCCAGATCTGGTTGGAGGTTCTGGGCCGTGGGAGCGTGGCTCGTTCGGAATCGGGGTTGGTGTGTCTAGGTTGCGTTCACGAGGGAAGTGCTGCCCTGGCCGCCGCGGGCCGTGTCCCTGGTGTGAGGTTCACTATGTGCAGCATAACCTACAGCTCTCATTTAAGGGCAGTTCGGTTTAATTGCTCGTTACCAGTCCTGTATTTACTGAAATGGCTGTCAAGCTTGCCACTTTTATGAAACACTTTATCGCAGGACAGTTATTACTGCACGTGCTACTTCAAGCCACCGGCCCCGGCCAGTGTAATTTGTGGCTTGCTGCGAATCTCAGCCAGCTCTGCAGTGTTGGCTCTTCCTGCAAACAGCGGTCCTCAGGTGGCTGGGGCCACACCAGCTTGAAGTCATTAAGAATATAGTCTCAGGCCCCTTCTCGCTTCAACCATCATTCTATACATCACACGGCACTAATTCTCCATGCGATCACAGCTTAGAACAGAACAGTCAAACAGTTTATACTCCACCCTTAAATCACATCATGGAGGAAACATTCTAAGAAAACGGAGTTGACTTTTTTTCCCTTTTTGAATGACCATCATAAACCTAATGCTTTAGAAAGAGCTCTCGGAAGACTAACAATTGTTTTTGGGCTAATTTTGCCTCAGTAAATCCTCCCCACGTTCAGGCATTTATTAGGCCATTACTTGTTTTGGAGGACAGATTATCCTGCAGCTCATTAACTGGATAAACAGGGCTTTCGTGAAAGGTTTTTGGTGAGGTTCTATGGGGAAGAGGACAGGGACAGGGTGGGGCCAGGGCTGGGGTGGAGTCTTCAGTTCTTTGGCGTCTGCACTTTGGGTCTGAAGACAGATGATAATTTTGGCCAGGCCTGACCCTTCTCATCCCATTGGGTCACTGTGAATTTTGTTCCTGTCTTACGACACGTGAGTAAACCTAACTCACTGTCAGCCACACAAGTTACAAGACAGCCAATAGGCTCTGTCAGTATGCATTCGATAGGTATTTCAGGCACCTTTTGGGGAGCTTAGATTTACTATGTCATTTCAGAACCTGACAAGGGTGATGGAAGCTCTCAGGCCAGATGATAAATTTCAAGGAGCTGAGGCTCTAGAAGTCCGTGCTTCTGAGTGTGTCTGCTGACTTTTTACTGGGACAGGTCTGCAAAAGGCCTATAACAAGGCCCCTTTTTGCCCTGCTTAAATTATTTTTGCTAAATTATTTGACTAAGGGAGGCAACAAGAGAGGATTTCAATCACCAATTTAGGGTTATTTGTGTTCAAATAATCCATGAGTACATTTGTCTGAAATCCGCCAAAAAAGCATGGCAGCCATTTCCATGCTGCTTTTCGTACTGGGTCAACAACATGGCTTCGAGATACTTAGTGTTTCCCCCCAATAGTCACTGTGCAGAATCCTTGAACTGATGCAGCAAATTCTGTAGAAATGAAAAACACAAAATGAATTGTGGGTCATTCCCATAAGCTGTGTATTAACTAAAAGCTCTAGGTGAGTGTGTACTTTCAAAGATTTCATAGCCTTCTTGCAGATAAGCAATAATTACAAAAGAGGTGTGTGTGCGAGTATGTGTGTGTGTGTGTAAGATCAGCTAAAACATGCTAAACTTGGAATAAATAATGATTAGCTTCCCCCCCCCCCCCCCCCCGGGGCATGTATACTTTGAGAGATTGGTACAGATGTTCACCTTGGTGCATACGCCTGGACAGAGTCAAGAAGGTCCTTCCTAGACTTCACACGTCCAGAATTCAAAAGTCTACTGGTTGGCAGCACCAGCCTCTCACTGCAAAAGGCCCCACAAAAGTCTGCCCACTAATTTGGTTTTATAAACTTAATATTCACCAAAGTTCCGTGCCAGGCGCCACGCAGAGTGTTGAGGCTGACCTTCCTAACTTCCTACCAGAGCCAGCCCACCAACCAACCA
Organism: Suricata suricatta; assembly: GCF_006229205.1. Taxonomy (NCBI): domain Eukaryota; kingdom Metazoa; phylum Chordata; class Mammalia; order Carnivora; family Herpestidae; genus Suricata; species Suricata suricatta. Next base: position 71,318,793 of record NC_043700.1, on the reverse strand, counting down.
ACTTCTTGTCAACCAACAGAGCGCATGGTTTGGGCACAACCAGGTCGAGTTGGTTCTTGCTATCCTGGGGATGAGCCAGTTTTCCAGCACATTCCCCTCCCAGCCTACAGGTGTGTGGATTCCAATGACAGACGGCAGTGGCTTCACATGGCACCAACTCATACATCTTCATGAGATTTTCATTGGAACAGTAAAGAACCAGACTAAACTCTCACTTGATGCAAAAATGTATTTAAAAGTGTATTTGAGGCCCGTTTATGAGCAGAGTCAGACTTGGTGAATTTGACTCTGTTCTGCAAACAGATCTTTTGAACATATAGTCAGTCATATTCCAAGTAAGAGATCTGAACTGTGCTTTGATTTTACTTTTTCTATTAACAGAACTGTCAAATTCTCAGGATTTCAAAAATGGGCATTCAAGACCATGGGCAATTGTCAGAGGTAGACAGGCTGAAAAGATCAGGTGTTTTCATGATGGCATTTTTCTCTGGAAATGATCAGTCCATTACACAGTCTACAACGGACATAATTTTGGGAAACTATCTTCATCTAGCTGCCTCCCCACCCCCATCACCCATTTTAGCAAGGCCTTGATTTAAAAGGGTCTGGAAAGATCCTCCAGTATCATCTTTTGTAAAGTCTGATTACCAGGAAGCCAGACCTTTGGTGAAAATGGAGTTTGTAAGACAAAACAGAACCATATTATTTCTTACAAAAACAGTCCTGTCAGAATCCGGTCTCAGAAGGCCCTTCCCCATTTGTAATTCAGACCTGCACAGTGTGGAGAGAGGATGGACTCAGCCCTTCTCTCTCGAGAAAAAAAATACTCTGCCTCTAGGCCCAGCAGGTTGTCAGTACTGGAACAGAATGCGTGCGGGGGAGGCACATGGCTGCCTGCGTGAGGTAAAAGTTCTCTCTCAATTCTGAGCCACTTGTTTTGTCGCAAGTTTTTAAAAACCTTACCTCTTTATGCTTGTCTGGAATAAACCCCACAACTGGTTTCCTGTGTGTCCCTGCTCGTCTGGCTGGGTCAGGGGGACGCTTAGGTAGGGACGTCTGAGCAACTGCCCGCACCGGGGCGCCGCTCATTGCTACACTGGCGACGGGGAAGGTCTGCTTTGCTCCGGTTCCCCAGCTGCCACCATTCATGACAGAAATGCTGGAGAATCCGGTGAAGTCAGAGCCTCCGAGGAAGGAGTCCGCTGTCTCACGCCACTGTCGGACACGTGCTGTTACGAGGCGGCATTCGGGCAAGTGGTCTTTGAGCGCCGTGAGTCTGAGCTAACGAAGGCTCGCGGTGACACTCTGTGCCACAGGACTACGGCATCACTGTCACAGGAGCAGGGGTGAAGGCAGCCCGGCCTTCACGGAGAGGGTGTTAACTGCACCACAATTACCATTAAAGGTCAGGACTCTGATGTACTGGTTTACAATCTTATTCTTCCCAGGCAAAACAAATCAATTTAATGTTACAGGTTTTTTTCCTTTGGCCTGAGGGTGGGGTGGGGGGGCTTGTCAGCTGCACAATCTTTGAAGTGTAAGTTAATTTTTTATGTGATATTTCAGTATATATTTTGTTCATTAAATTTATTTGAAAACCTATTTTTTTTTATTACAAATACTGTTTCATGTATTCTCAGACCTCTGCCTCCCGGGGATCCCTGGGAAGCTGCGCGGGCGGGCAAGGTCACTTCTACTCTGGGATGAGTGCGGGCCGGCGTGACTAGCCCCCGCTTCCCAACCGCGTGTTTACGGCATGTCTGTGCTGCTGTGGTTTTCATCTCCACTCATCTTGCAGGACTAAAATACTGCATCCAGACCACAGTCCCTCTTGCTCATGGCCTGGCACCTATGGCAGTGCCTGGCTTTTGGAACTTACTCAGAAATACTTGTTAAGGGAAATGCGGAATGGTAAGTTTTCCTAGAGCCGTGTGTTTCAGTTCAGGATCCCTAAGGCCTGGAATGTGCTCCTTCAGCACCACCGCAGCCACCCTGGGTCCGTTTCCACGCCGAGGCCGATGGGGCTGTCGCTGCTGGTTGGTGCAGGTGGCATCCCAGGGCACAGCGTCGGGGGGGCCAAGGACTGGGAGGCGCCGGTTCTCAGGCTCGCTCGCTCTGCTCTCCCTCAGGCGGAGACCCGCCCAGAACCTCTCATGACGACAGCTGCTTCTCCAGGATCTCCTTTATCACAGTCGGATCTGCTCGGCTGTGAGTTGCTTTTCGGACCAACCCAATCAGTTTGTTTATAGCTCTGGGGTTTCCCCTCTTCATGTCCATGACCTTTAAAGATAAATAGAAGCTGTTTTAGAGGAGAAAATAATGACACACATACTTAAAAAATGCTAAATTAAGGCATATGTTTACTGAAACAAATTTAGTTGTTTTTTTTCCTGTTAGGATTAGATATAAAAGGAGAAAAGGAGAGGGTGGGGGTGAACTCCTGAGGAGGTTTCTAGGCTCCTGTCACAGGGGATGTCTGCCACTGCGCCCTCGGATTAATGCAGACAAGAAGAGGGCTCGGTGCATAACGGGGGACCGTTCACAGCAACACGGGGACGCAGAGCTTCTCAGTCCTGGGGATGAGTAAGCCCAGATGAGTGATCAGGTCTAGTCAGAGTGAGTCCTTCTCTAATCCTCCAGTGGGGTCGGCAGGCATGGAGATGCCCGGCTTTCCTTCTACCCCACTCCCTGCCAAGGACCTGCGTTTGTCAGAAAACAAATCCGCAAAATGGCAGCTGTCCCAGAGCAGGGGGATCGGGGAGTGCACTGCGGTGGCAGGATGGGGACAACAAAAGCAGGAGGCGCCAGATTTCTATCAAGTAGCCACTGACTGTCGGGGCCACCCGCCCTGAACCCGGGCTCTGTGGCATCTTGACAGGTGGTAGCGTCTGTGGGCGTCTGTACTCGGTGCTGCAGGATGAGTCCAAAACTGAAAGCATGTCTTTATCAGCCACCACAGATGAGGCAGGGAGACGGAGACTGCCGAGACCCAGCGCAGGCTCATTTTCCTTATCGGGAGCTCTTTGCAGAGCTGTTAGTGTCCCCGGCAAGCAGATGGGTGGGTGGGTATTATTCTGAAAGAGATGCTAGCAATTTTTTACCCACTAAAAATCTCTAGACAATATGATTACAGTTGGAGAGGGAGGAGGGATGGTACTCGCTTTCACTTTTATATTTTGTTCTATGCTCAGAACACAGAATGACTAGGTTTTGACTAGGTTTTCAGCTACGCTCCTGTCAAGGATTTTCTCCATAATTTACAAGTAATTTCCCTTTCTGCCTTTCTTCCCACCTCTTTTAGGCATGGAGCTGAAGTGTTCACCCATCTTTCTTCCCTTCCTGCAGTCATGTCTTCGGGTTGTTAGTGAGGTCTCCTTCTAAAGCAGAGTGAGCCATGACAGATTCTAAGTGCCTTCCCCGGGAGAGGCTGCCGTGCTGGGAGGTCAAAACTTGGAGCCGGTGAGCTCGATAAACATCCCTGGAAACTGAACTGCATGAGATTAAACTCCAGGGGTGGATTTCCCTTCTAGGAAAAGTGGTATTTATCTAATACTCCTCAAATTTCAGCTCTTGGCCTTAGCTGAAAACAGACAATATGTATTAGGGGATTGCTGAGCAAGCTGGGCCAGTCCTAATTAGAGGGGCCTCTGGGCGGTGCAAGGGAGCAGTGGGCCGGGAGGGTAGACCCTCTCTGCCCTGCCAGCGATAATTACCACTTGAGGATGCCCCTCCATCACGGCATGGCACACCCGTTCCAGTGCCTCTGCATCCTGCATCAGTTCAAGCTTCCTTTCTGACACAATCTGCGACGGCGTCTTCCCTTTACCCCTCCACAGTTCCTCAAACACCTGCGGGCGGAGGAGGGCGAGAGGGACAGAGAAGTGAGGACCTGCTCCACCTGCCGCGGCCGGGACAAGCAGCGCCGGGGCAGGAGGAGCAGAGGCAGTGACCTCCCAGCGGTGGGCCTGCCCCACGGGTGCCCTGTCTCTCCTGAAGCGCCTGGAGAGTCTAGCCGGGCTGCGCTGTTCCCGCAGAACAGAGCCCGAGACGGGGCCTGTGGGGACGGCGGGCCCTCCCGCTCGAAGACTCAAACCCCACGGCAGGGAGAGGCTGGAGGAGCTGGGAGAGGACTCACAGGGCCAGGCCCGCCCGCCTCACGCCCACCGCATGGTTAACTGAGGTGATACTCCGCTGAAGAAGGGGCAGTGCGGGCCGAGGCATGTAACCGCTGCGCTGAAGTGAAGTCCAGAGAACTCGGCCTGCTGGGAATTACGATTTCAGGGAGGCAATGAAGTGGCCCCATAATGAACTTACAAAATGGAAAGTAACTAAAAACAAAAATCATAATCCACACGGACCCCTGCCAAGCCACATTTATCCCCCACTGGTGGAGCTAGACCCAAATGTAGCCACAATAATTAATAGTTAACGGTGTATTTTCTACCTAAAACTAAACAAAACAAAACAACCCAGCAACAAATCCCCAAACTTATCAAAGTTGGGGAAGAAAGGAATACATTTTTAAAGAAGGCATTTCCTAGGGTAGTTTTCCTCCTCATTTTTCTAGTGTAAACTGGAAGGGGGGGCGGGTTCCCTGTTAGTCTCCTGTGGCACCTCCTTCATCTCTGCCTCCAGTTAGGACCGAGCACTGAATGTTCCTTATGAACATTCGGGCTGAGGACGGCTCCTGAGCCAGGAGCCATTCCTCCCAGAAAAACAGAGCTTGCCAATAATTAGCACATACGGCAAAGGAAACGAAAGGGAAGATGCAGGGCTCAGAGTTCCCCCACTCTGGACCAAAACCAACCACAAATATTTATCGTGCCTACAACAGTCAGTGCACCTTCAGCTCAGCTATCAGAATAACAAGGGTGACTGTGGCCGAGTGGGGTCTTTGGTGGGTCTTCCTAGAAGCCCCCTGCGGGGCACCCCTCTGGCTACAGCCACACAGCCCCAGCTGCTTGGAGAAAACCTTAAAGACGCTTAGAGAGTCCCTGCTCTTAGAAAAACACTGACTATACATGCCTGCGGCCAATTTTTCACCTATTTTTTTTCAGCCAGAAAACAGTATTGAGGGAGAGGGGCTCAATAACAGGTAAGAACTTTCCCTGCCTTCAACAGACTGAGTGGAGCATCGGCAGCACAGGGCTTGGAGAACGGAGCAATGTGTAATGCAGAAAAGCCCATCTGAACAGTTTCTCTCATCTATTTCTTAGCTTAGAAATTTCTTAAACTGCAAAACATTGTTTCTAATTATATGAATAAGTACACATTGGGGGGATAGGATGAAAATGGCGGAGTAAGAAGATCCTGAATTTGTCTCCTCCCATAGCCACACCAAAACTACAACTACATCCAGAACACTCATCTCTGGGGACAACCTGAAGCCGAGCGGAACAGCTCTTCCACAACTAAAGATCTGAAGTGAGATGGGTAGGAGGAGCAGAGATGTGGGCTAGTCAGGATCCACAAGCCTGGTGTGGTAACACAAGCAAGAGGGAAATCACAATGCAGAGGTTCCCCCCCCTGAGGACCTTACGGTTCAGGATGCCAGGCACCCCCGCCCCGGGGACCTGTACTGGGAAGATGATTCTGTCAGCAGAGAGCCCAATGCGGGGCTCGAACCCACAAACTGTTAGATCATGACCTGCGCCCAAGTTGGACGCTTAACTGAGCCACCCAGGTGCCCCATGTGCCTTTAAAAATCAGCAGCGATTACCTCCGGGAGAGCACAAGGGCCACAGGAAATGAGGTTCTGCTCTTAAAAGATTGGCGCACAAACTCACCCTGATACCCAGCTTGGGCAGCAGTTTGAAAAGTGGGCGCCCACGTGGCTCAGTAGGTTGAGCGTCCAACTTTGGCTCAGGTCATGATCTTGTGGTTTGTGAGTTTGAGCCCTGTGTCAGACTCTGTGCTGACAGCTCAGAGCCTGCTTTGGATTGTGGGTCTCCCTCTCTTTCTGCCCTTCCCCTGCTCGCACTCTCTCTAAAAAATAAACGTTTAAAAAATTTAAAAGTGTCTGGGAGATTTACTGACTAATCTCAGGGTATGTGCCAGAGGTGCATGGATTTGGGGGAACTTTCTTAGGCAATGAAAGCACCGATACTCTCCATCTACCTTGCCAGCACTGCTCAACCCACCCAGACGTTCCCCTGCAGGTGCCTGTCCAAGCAGCCCCTGTGCACCACCCCCGGGGAGTGGCTGGGACCAGCACGCCCCCAGAGAGCTCCTGCCCTGCTGCACCCAGCAGGTGGACCTGGCCGGCCCCCGCCAGCATGCCTAAAACAGCAGTAGCCGGGTCCAGGAGCCAGCTGTATGCCTACCTGTGTGCCTAGGGCACCAATGGCTGAGCACGAGAGGCGACGGCCCCAGAGCACCTGGTTCTGGTGACCAGGAGAGGCTGTGTTTCCGGGTCCTGCAGGACACTTCCACATAAGGGCACTCCTTTAAGACTGGGAAATGTTGCTGATCTACTTAGTACATAGAAACAAATACAAAGAGTTGGGCAAAATGAAGAGACAGAGGAATTATGTTCTAAACAGAAGAACAAGAAAAATTTCAAAAAAGGAATTAAAATGGAGATCAGCAATCTACCTGATGAATAGTTCAAAGTAACAGCGATAAAGATGCTTACCAAACTTGGGAGAAAAATGGATGAACACAGTGAGAACGCCAACAAAGAGAAAATATGAAAAAGAACTAATCAGAGCTGAAGAATAACTGAAATGAAAAATACAGTAGAAGGAATCGACAGCAAATCAGAGGATGAAGAATGGATCAGCATCTGGAAGATGGGGTTGTAGAAGTCACTCAAGATGAGCAGCAGAAAGGAAAAGATAAAGAGAATCTTAAAAGCAGCAAAAGGAAAGCACCTAGTTATGGACAAGGGAAGCCCATTAGACTATTAGCTGATTTTTCCACAGAAACACGGCAGGCCAGGAGGGAGTGGCAAGATATATTCAAAGTGCTGAAAGGAAAAAACCTGCAACCATGAACCTATCTGGTAAGATTATCATTTGGAATTGAGGAGAGAACGTTTCCCAGAAACAAAAGCTAAAGGAGTTCATCACCACTAAACCAGCTTTACAAGAAATGTTACAGGTGCTTTTGGAAACAAAAAAGAAAAGGCCACAACTATAAGAAAACTGAAAGAAAAAAATCTGTGATGAAAGCAAACAAAGTTAGTATAAAGGTTAAAAGACAAAAATAAAACCAGCTATATCTATAAAATTAGTTCAGCAATATATAAAAAGACTGGAAATATGACATCAAAAACAATGGGAAGGGGAGGAAAACAGTAGCACTTTTAGAGTGTATTGGAACTTAAGTGACCATCAACTATATACATAGGGTATTATATTATGAACCTCATGGTAACCGTAAGCCAAAACCAATAATAGGCACACACAATACAAAGAAAAAGAAATTCAAACATAACACTAAAACTCATCAAACCACAAGGGAAGAGAGCAAGAGAAGAAAGGAATAGAAAAGAACTACAAAAACCAGCAAACAATTAACAAAATGGCAGAAAGTACATATCTACCAATAATTAGTTTAAATGTAAATTAATTAAATGCTCCATTCAAAAGTGGCTGAATGGATTAAAAACAAACAAAAAAACCCCAGGACCCACATTTGCTATCTTACAAGAGACTCATTTCAGATATAAAGACACACAAAGATTGAAAGCAAAGGGATGGAAAAAGATATTCTGTGTAAATGCAAATGAAAAGAAAGCTGGGGTGCCATTGATTCTATCAGACAAAATAGGTTTTAAAACAGACTATAACAAGACAAGGGCATACATAATGGTAAAGGGATCAATCCAAGAAGAGGACAAACAGTGATAGTATCTATGTACCCAATATAGGAGCACCCGAATATACAAGGCAAATACTTACACAAAGCAGGTAATTAACAGTAATACCTCAGGCTCTTGAACAACACAGAGGTTAAGGGTACTGATCCCCTGTGCAATCAAAATCCACATGTAACTCGACTCCACCAACCTTAAGTACTAATAGCCTCCTGTAGACCAGAAGCCTTACTAACATAAACAGTTGTAAACACATTTTGTATGTTAGATAGATATATTATATACTGTATCCTTACAATAAACTAGAGGAAAGAAATGTTATTAAGAAAATCATAAGAAATATATTTCTATACTGTACTTATCAGTACTATAAGTTAATGTCCATTTATAAGAATGGTCAGTACTTATATCAACACTGTTTTATACAAAACATTGTTACATGTATATAACAAAAATAAAAAGGCATTGTGAAAAAAATTATTTTTTCAAAATAAAAACTTTCTAATATATATTGAAAATAAATGTGTGTAAGTGGACCTGCATAGTTCAAACCTGCGTTGTTCAAGATTCAACTGTACAATAATAGTAGGGGACTTCCTTATTGATTTTCTGTCTGGATGATCTCCAGGACAGATCACATGTTAGGCCACAAAACAAGTCTCAATAAATTTAAGAGGACTGAAATCATATCAAGCATCTTTTCTGACCATGATAGATGAAACTAGATAACTGATTTCAAGGAAAAACTGGAAAACACACAAACGTGGAGGCTAAACAACATGCTACTGAATAGCCAATGAATCAACAAAGAAATCAAAGATGAAATAATAAAAAATCCCTTGAGGCAAATGAAAATGGAAACATACATTCCAAAATCTATGGAATAGAGCATAAGCAATTGTTATAAGAGGGAAATTTACAGCAATCCAGGCTTATCTCAAGAAACAAGAAAAGTCTCACTCTAACCTTACACCTAATGGATCTAGAAAAAGAACAAAGCCCAAATTTTGTAGGAGCAAGGAACTAATAAAGATCACAGTGGAAACGAATAAACACTAGAAAAGAAAACAAGAAGAACAATAGAAATGATAGGCCAAATTGGTGAAGCTTTAGTCAGACTCCTCAAGAAAAAATAGTTCCAAATAAAATAGGAAGTAAAAGAGAAGTTATAGCTGATACCAGAGAAATACTTAAGATTGTAAGAGACAACTGTGAAAATTTGTATGCCAACAAATTGAACAATCTAGAAGAAATGAATAAATTCCTGGAAACATACAATCTTCTAAAACTGAATCAGGAAGAAATAGAAAATCTGAACAGACCAATTACTAATAATGAAATTGAATTAGTAATAAAACATTTCCCAACAAATGAAGTCCAGGCCTAGACAGCTTCACCAGTAAATTCTACTAAACATTTTTAAAAGAGTTAACCTATAATTCTCAAACAATTGTAAAAAAAAATCGAAGAGGAAGGAATACTTCCAAATTCATTGTACAAGGCTATCATTACCTTGATAACAAAACCAAGGACACTACCGAAAAAGAGAAAAACAAAACAAAACAAAACAAAAAAAAACCCACAACCCAACATAACAAGTCAATGTTTGTGATCAACAATAGATGCAAAAATTCTCAACAAGATAGTAACAAATTGAATTAAAAAATATGTTAAAAGGATCACACACCATGATCAAGAGGGATTTATTCCATGGATGCAAGGATGGTTCAACATCCACAAATCAACCAACATGATACACCACATTAACAAAATGAGGATAAAAATCATATGATAATCTCAATATATGCAAAAAAACTTTCAATAAAATTCAACATCCACTTATGAAAAATAAAATAAAGTGGCTATAGAGGAAACACACTTTAACATAAGAAACCATATATGCCAAACCCACAGCTAACATATTCAACAGTAAAAGCTGAAAGCTTTTCCTCTAACATCAGAAACAAGACAAGGATGACCACTCTTGCCACTATCTTATTCAACATAGCCCTGTAAGTCCTAGCTTAGTCCTGCCAATCAGAGGAATAAAATAAATAGAAGGCATCCTAATTGGTAAGGAAGAAGTAAAACTGGCACTGCTTGTAGATGGCATGATACTAAGAAGTCTCTAAAGACTCTACCAAAAAACTATTAGAATAAACAAATTCAGGATACAAAATTAATATACAGAAATTGGTTGTGTTTTTATAATAATGAAATGCCAGAAAGAGAAACAGAAGAAAACAATGCCATTTACAACTGCATCAAAAAGAATAACATACCTGGGGAAAAATGCAACCAAAGAGGGGAAAGACCTATACTTTGAAAACTATGAGACCTGATGAAATAAACAATATGACACAAATAAATGGAATGATATTCCATGCTCATTTGACTGCAAGAATTTATATTGTTAAAATGTCCACACTAACTAAGGCAGTCTACAGATTCAATACAATCCCCATCAAAATGCCAATGTTATTTTACACAGAACTGGAACAAATAATCCTAAAATTTGTATGGAACCACCACAATAGATCCCAAGTAGCAATAATCTTGAGAAAATAAAAACAAAGCATAAAACATCATGTTCCTTGATTTCAAACTACACTAAAAAGCTACAGTAATCAAAACAGTATGATATTGGCCAAAAAAAAAAAA
>NC_043700.1:71227210-71308213 GCF_006229205.1 Suricata suricatta | reverse complement strand
CAACATCAGTAATCTTGAGGGAAAAGCAAATCAAAACCACAATGAAATACTACCTTCTGTCGGAATGGCTAAAAACAAAAACACAAGAAACAAGTGTTGGCAAGGAGAAAAGTAATCCTCATACACTGTTGATAGGAATGTAGACTGGTGTAGCCACTCTGGAAAACAGTGTTGGGAGTTCCTAAAAAAATTAAAAATACAACCACCATATGATCCAGTAAGTAATACCACTTCTGGGTATTTATCCAAAGAAAATGAAAACACCAATTTGAAAAGATATATATACCCCTATATTCACTACAGCATTATTTACAATAGCCAGGATACGGAAGCAACCCAAGTGTCTATCAGTAGATGAAAGGATAAGGATGTGGTGTCTACATACAAAGGAATATCACTCAGCCATATAAAAAAAATCTTGCCACTTGCAACAACATAGATGGACTCATGGGGTATTACGCTAAGGGAGATAAGTCAGAAATAAAAATACCATAGGAGTTCATTTATGATGAAATGGAACATTTAGATTCCAAATGTAGAATCTAAATTAATAAGATACACAGACTCAGGGATACAGAGAAGAAAATGGTGGTTATGAGAGGTTGGAAAATATGTGAAAGGGACGAAGAGGTACAAACTTATAATCTAAGTCACAGGGATGTAAAGTACAGCATAATGATTGTAGTCAATAATAATATAATAATCTTTGGTAACAGATGGTTTGTAGGGTTACAGTGATCATTTTAAAATGAATATAAATGTTGATCACTAAGTTGTACACCTGAAACTAATGTAATATTGTATGTCAACTATACTTCCATAAAAAAAAAACACATGTTCACTGTAGAAAATAAGGAAATATAAAAATGATAAAAAGAAATCCCCTGTATTTCCCATTCCCTCAAGATAATAAATGTTAGCATTTTGGTGTTTTTCCTTCCCATATTTTTCTTTGGTAACAGTTGCAATCGTGACATATGTGCAGTTTGTGACCTGCCCTTGTTTCACTTGCTAGAACTACTTGCTAGTTCTTGCTAGTTCACTTGCATGAACTGCTTTTCATATTGCTAAAAAAAAATCCACAAAGTGCATTTATCATAATGCAATTAAATTAGCCCTCTGGTAAGTATTTAGACTTTGACCAGTGTTTATTTTGTTCATCTGCACAGTTTCCCAAGATAATGCCTAAAAAATGTCCAACATCCAGGAGGAGAATGGAAATCTCAAGAGGGATCTAGACCTCTGACTCAAAAGGGGAATCACCTGTGGGGACTTAGGAATCTATGCAGCACCTCCTTACAGGCTAACGAGTGGAAAGCTCAGGAGACGTGGATGGTCCCCGCAGCCTGGGCCCATAAGCTGGCAGGCCTGGCTAACGCAGGAGGTCGCTCCCGGGCCTGCAGCAGCCACTCTGGCTGACAGCACCGAGCGGACCTGAGCAGGCCAACCAGGGGCTCAGCCTTTGCCTGCCACCTAATACGGTGGGACCTGACATTGGTTGGATCAGCCTGAGCCAAAAACACCAGAACGGAGGCGGTGTGAGGCATCTTGGGGACCACTGCCAAACCACACCCTGTAAGAGGAAAAGCAGGACAATGCTAGGATGGATACTTTTAAATGCAGAGAGGCTGGGTGCTCCCTGAGAAAGTAGGGCAAAGTAGGGCGGGGGGACAGAGTGACGCTAGAGAAACGTTTCAGCAGCCTCCAGGAACAAATGGGAGCCCCGTGTCTGGGGTGTTCTCTACTCCTGGAGTGAAAACATACCAGCTTATTGACTTCCCCAATTAGTCAAGTGGCCACTGCAGCCCAGCCCCAGCCCCCTGGGCCCATGCAGTAGGCTCCAGCTGTCTGATCCTCTACTCGGTCCCGCTTGAGACACAGACTGTGCACTCCTGGCTGAAGCCCAGCAGCGTGAGAGCCACTGATGGGGTTGTCCGCCTCCAGGCCACACTCTACAGGGCTCCCAGCCCTCTTGCTGCAAACATAATGGCTTCTGTGCTTGCCAGCCTCGTGCTGCGGCATAAATCCTCAGCTTTTGTCTGTGTTTAATCACCACCCTGGGAAGTGCTATCCAAGTGCAATTGTTTCTAGCTAGGCGTGCAACTCCAGGGTCCTGCAGCCCACTCAAGACCAAAGTCCCTAACACAGGATTCGTAGGGTAATGCTGGCAGTCTGTTTTAAATGGCCACTGAAAGCGGGGGTCACGCAACCTGGGAACCCCCAATCACACACCACCGAGCCGACTCTGACACGTAGGGCACCATTTAGTTCCCTGGGGACTGAATTCATACATCCTTTCAACTACTACCCAGCTGTGTCTTGCTAAAGCTGTATTTAACGTATCTGGAAGGAAGGATGGAAGGAAAGCAGATGGGCCTCTTGCCTGTCCAGGGGTTTCCAGGGTCAGAGTGTGGAGTAAAGGCCTGTTGAAGGGAGAAGGCAGGGAGGGAGCTGGGACAGGAACAGAAAGGGGTGTCCCTCTGCTCAAAGGCAAGAACTGTGAAAGGTCATTCTTCTAGAAAGGCACAAACATCAGCCCAAGCCCCGAAGGGAAGAAGGGCACAGTAAAATGCACACAGAACTGAAGCACTCACTAAAAGGGAGAAAAAGACATCACATCATTTGTAACAGTTTTACCACATTACATATAACATTTTCTGCATTATAAGGGTTCGGTGATTTCTCTTTAAAGCAGATCCCAGAGTAGACAAGAGGAGAGGGGTTAAGTGGCACACCGACATGTTAAAATGCAATTTCCATCTTTATGGAATCTCAACCTGGTTCCACTAGAAATGCTAACTGGGCAATCCCCAGGAGGCAGTGCATGCGCCACACCTGTTTCAGGTGTGCACAGAGGAGGCGCGAACCCACAGGCTGCACCATTTCCCCTGGGGCTGTGGAAGGCCAGCAGCGTGCACAGCACCCAGGGCCTCTGACTCACAAGCGGCTCAGGGTCTTGGGGTGCGAGCCTGCAGGTGAACTGTGAGTCTGATGGCCCTCCCCGTGGTGAAGGGAGACAGACTACCCACAACTTTACCAGTGAGACCTGGATCCTGTGACAGGAATCCAGGTGCTTCTGTCCCAGGTACCAGGAGGTTGCTTTCGATGACAAGTAATCTTTTTCTCTGTTTCTGAAAAACACGGGTGCTGCATGGTAGCAACCTGTCAACCCTCCTGCTCCTGGGGTGCCAAAGGTATGAGGTCTGTAAATCTCAGGAGCACTGTTGGAGCACGTCCAAGGAAGGTGCAGTGAAATGTGTAAAGGATGAAATAACGAGCAATGATGTAAGGGAGAGAGATGGATTAATAGTAAATTAGACATGAAGTGGGAGATTCTTTGGAATTCAGAATGTTCTAAAGACAGGATGGCTCTTTGTACCTATCTGTCATCCTTAGGAGTCAGTTACTTGGTCAACTATTTTCCTCATCTCCTGGTCATCTAATCACTAATGGAATCCTGGTCTGTCAGAGGGAAACACCAAGAAGGAGCAGAAGCGGAGAGTCTGATCTACTGGAGTACTGTCTGGCTCACAGGGTTTCTAGAAGCCAAGGCCTACTTGGATTCTTCTTTAAAAGTCAGTAAAAAATTAATTGTAACATTTTCTCTTAAAAAAAAAGTACCCTACAAAAGACACAAAAAGATGCTCAATGTAGTTGGTCATTAGGGAAATGCAAATGAAGTCCACAGTAAGATTACCACGTTACACCTACTGGGATGACTATAAGTAAAAAGACAATAACAAGTGCTAGCAAGGATATGGAGAAACCGAAGCCCTCATCCACTGCTGATGGGAATGCAACTGGTGCAAGCCAGTTTGGAAGACAGTCGGGCAGCTCCTCAAAATGCTAAATGTACAACTGCCATGACCCAGAAATTCCATTCTTACTGGACTATACCTAACAAACTTGAAAACATATGCTCAAACAAAAACATCTGAACACAAATGTTCAAATCAGCAAGTTCAATAAGATTCAAAAACTGGAAACAACTCATGTCCATTTACTGATGTGGTGTATACCTACAGTGGAATATGCTTTAGCCTTAAAAAGAAGTGAAGTACTGGCACATGTCAGAACATAGACGGATTTTGAAAATATCACGTTAAGTAAAAGAAGCCAGACATAGAGGCCACACACTGTACAAGTCCATTTACATTAAATTTCCAGAATAGGCAAATCCACAGAGACAGAAAGTAGATTAGTAATAACCTAGGGCAAGGGGTTAGTGGGGGAGTGACTGCTAATGACTTGTTTTTTGGTGTGGTGAGAATGTTCTCGAATTAGGGTAATAGCTGAGCAGCTTTGTGGATATACTAAAAGCCAAAGAACTGCCCACTTCATAAAGAAATAAACTTTAAAAAAAAGTACTATTACCTCTTATTTTCTAAAGTCTTTATTTCTCTAATGTCATGTCCATCCCATCAATCCGTCCTTCTAATGGTACATGTGCTGGAAAGATGCTTGGAATGGTGCCCACCCAATATTAATGTGAGTTATTTCCAGGAGGTAAAATTTGAAGATCTTTATATTTTTCTATATTAAATTCTTTATCATGAAAAAATACCTTTTTTCACTAGAAAATCATATGTGATTTTATTAGGTACAGAAAACAAAGTAGAAAACTAAAAAAAGCAAAACCCTCCAGGCAATAATATATACAGGAGATTCCCTCACGCAACATACATTTAGTACCTTTCTAATCAGACTTTTGTTTTAGTTTGAGTACCTCACTCTGCTTCCTCTGAACACGCTGGAGTTGATACAATCAAAAGGTGTCCCATCTATATCTGGACCAGCCATCAGCACCTTCTAGCATTTTCTCTTTGTCCTATTGAACCAATATTCACAGCACTAGGTTTCCTTCCTCCCCCTTCCCCTTGCCTGGTGGGGCAGAATGAGTGAGAAGGGGAAGACTTTTTTCCCTCCTTTCGTTTCAAATGCCACAATTCATCTGCTCTTATGTATACATATATATATAGCTTTTTTCCCTGCCCTCAGGCCATCTAATCTTTCTGCTACTGCTGAGCACTGTCATAAACATTTGTATTCCTCTGACATCCAGGCAACCCAAATTCTTTCCTACATGTGCCAAGGTCCCTGTAGTCGACAGCCTCACTGGGTGGTGGGTAAACAGAGCCTTCATTAGCTCTGTCCCCAGTTCCACTGCACAGAGCCGGGTGTGAGCTCCATACTGCCTTATAATTAGCCAGCTTTTCCAAACCCTCACTTTGTACCTGCCACTACTGTCTGCCACTACTTTATAAATATTAAATGCAAAAAACACCATTAAAGTCACATTCAGTTTCTGGCTGAAGCATTGATGGCTTTGGTACCCTAACTTGAGATAAGGCAGCCACCTTGGTGTTCTTTCTCTTTCTGCGTACTTATTTGTAAGAGGTTTTCTGGATTCCAGGAACTTTTCACCCACCTATGACTGTCAGGGGAAGGGGGGTGAGGCAGAGGCCACCTTTGATGACAATGCTGTTTTTCTCAGTTTGCATACACTGGGCATGTGTATAAAGATTTATCTCCTAAACAGAAGGCAGACTGTCTGACCTCATCCTCCTTGCTGGAAACTGAATTTCAGGGGGCAATCATGCAATGAAGGCAAATAAGCCCCTAGTGTGGGCCGGGAGCCTGCAGGGGACCGAGAAGGACTACAGGGCCGGGGAGCAGCGCCGGAGGTGCCCGGGGATTGGCATCGGCCTTGCGGGGCACAGGGGCTGTACACGTGCTCTGAAGCCCCCAAGGCTACAGTCCTGCCTTTCACATAGACACATGTCTGGAAACCGTTCCAGGCAAAACCACAGAGGAACTACCTGGCTAGCAAAGACGCAAAGCACACTACCTTGCACATACTGGTTCTTATGTTCATTTGCTAAATAAGATGTTTCTACCTTTTCAGTATAAAAACAGCACTTACAAGCCTGTAATACTTCAATCATGAAACTCAGTCAGTGACGGCATTTCAGTTTCACATACAACATCCACTGGGATAGCAGAGCACTTGGAAGCTTTAGGAGGTGGGGACATACCTGTTTAGCTGCTGATGAAGAGATTACTTTTCTGTCCAGCAGGTTGAGCAGCTCAGCCAGCGCGGAAGGTGTGACAGGACTAGCAGCCCCCAAAAGGAGAGAAAAAATAAATGCACATGTCACACTGTCAGCATATACCCATTTAGAAGCAGAGCGCTCGAGTTTGTAGGCTTAAACAATTAAAGCCACATCCAGGAATGGAAATGACAGGCCAACTGGGCTCTGTTTTATTTATTTATTTTGTATGTTAGGATAGAACAAGTTTTGGTTACTAGTGTTGTTTAACCACTCAGCAGTCAGTAATGGCTGTTTGGCAGAAGCTGTAGCAACAGACAGACAACTGCTCAGTTTAATTAGTCAAAAGAAAAAAAGAAAAAGAAAAAAAGGGAGTGGCTGCAAGATTCTTGAACCAATGACAAGGGGAAAACAACACAACAATAACAACAAAACCCCCAAAAACAACCACCCAGTAATTACATATTTCCAACTGCAAGATCAGTTTCAAAGTTACTTCAAACAAAAGAGCTATAACAAGGCTACATTTCTGAGTGTTATTATGCAAATATAAATTCTTTTTCATAGGAGGGGTTTTTCTTTAAGGGAGTGCAGTGACTGTCATCCACATTGTCAACCGTCCCCGTGGGCATCTGCACAGACACTGTTCTCCACAGGCTCACACAGCTTTCTGAGCACTTTCACAACAGAAGGGCCCAGGGTCCATTATACCTCTTTACCTCTAGGAGATGACTTGGTGAAAAGCAATACTGAATTATAGACTCTCTTAAACTTTTTAACGTTTATTTATTATTTTTGAGAGAGAGACAGAGCACAAGCAGGGGTAGGGCAGAGAGAGGGAGAAACATAATATAAGCAAGCTCCAGGCTCTGAGCTGTTAGCGCAGAGCCTAATGTGGGTCTTGAACTTGCGGACCATGCGATCATGACTTGAGCTGAAGTTGCTTAACCAACTGAGCCACCTAGGCATCCCTTGACTATTTCTTTTAAAATATGTGGTTTTGCTACCTAATTTTTTTTTTTTAAAGCAGGCTTCAAGCCCAGCCAGAGCACAACATGGGGCCTGAACTCACGACCCTGAGGTCATGACCTGAGCCAAGATCAAGATTCTGAGCCACCCAGGCGCCCCTGATTTTGCTACTTTTAAACACACATAGCAACGAGGCTAACAGAACACGATTTATCTGAGGTCATTAGGGGACCAGTTTTAAATAGGAATGACTTATAAATAGCACATTAGTATGTCTTTATAAATGAAAACTTTTGAAGTGCTTAACGCCACTTGAAAACCTTTTGTCTTAGTTCACATCAATCACAACTTCTTTGTAAGCTTTTAGATAATGAAAAGGAAACTGCCACTTAGCCCCCATCCAGTATCCCTGCATTCCAAACCAACTGAGTCAAGTTTACCAGCTCCCACTTACTGGACTGATTCAAGTACAGTGAAACCTCATTAGGGTTGTTCATTTGAAGCAGCTGACACACTGAGGCAGACCAACATCCTTAAAGTCTTTGTTTATCTCAAAGTATGGATAAGAGGTAATTCCAAGTGGAAATTAAGTTTGGAGACTGGTGTTATTAAATTGGTATTTGGAACATCTGTGAATCACCCTGATTAAATCTCAGCAGCAAGAGGGGCAGGGGGCTGGGAAATAAACTGATAAACTCCCCTTCCAGCCTTCCACCTTACTGACAAGTAATAAAGAATCAGGTTGTTTTAAAAATGCAGGTTCGTTGGATGTTCTGCAATCCAAGAAAATACAGTGGCTAATTAGAGTGTAGACTGTGTGTAGAACCCATAATAAGCACTGAGGTTGAAATGGATTTCTAGAGCATGCAAAAAAGAAAAGGTCCCTTCTCCCATATGAGTTGATAATATAAGGGACTTGGAGACGGAGAACAGAAATAGAACACGACATAACTAAAAATACTTTGCCTTTCATCTAATGACCTTAATTCATTAGTTAGGTCATAAATGTACACCATAAAATATTTCCACTGACCTAACAGCATTTGAGATTTCTCACTCATCTTTCTATACCCACAAATGCTTGACACACGGTCGGTAATAAATTGTGTCACAGAACTCTTCCCACCAACAGGGAGATCTATCTGGTACACTGCATACATTAATTCCAGATATGCCAGGGCTAACCTTGAGTAAGACAATGACAAAGATCAGTACCTGTCACACTGATCTTGAAAGACCCCACTCATCAGTTAAATAAATAAACCATCATCAGATTTGCAACATAATGGCAGCAGAAGCACAAGCTACTGATTTGCTGTCAGATAATGCCGGTTTCTGGACAGTGAATGTGTCTCCATTAAAGAAGAATCTGACATGGAAAACGCTTAAGCTTTGCAGGCCGGCCTCCAATCCCCGGGGCCAATGTATGTACAGAGGGATCCTTCCAATCTGCCAACTTCCTCCAGTCCCCCAGCGCTCCTTCAGGATCACGACACCACCCCCAGCTTGCATCCAAGAGCAGACACCCCGCCCCCTCTACAACTGCGCAGCCCAGCCCCTTCCTGGCATCTGAGAAATGTGCAGCCCATCTCCATCCCCACACCCATTTCACGCCCAAAGTCCGCCTTCTCTGCTTAAGATGGGACACAGGAAGCTCCTGTGTGGGACTTGGACATCCAGGTGGCTCTTGCTGCTCAGTAATCCTTGTGTTCCTCTTGATGATTTCCCTGCACCCCTGTCCAGTGCCCCCACCCAAGTCAACTGTTACAGCCATGGCATCTTCTTCCCACCTTCCTTCTCAGCACCTGCCCCCACCTCTCACTTCATAAGGACAGCAGCTGATGCAAGACTCAGAAATTTCTATCCTGTTCTCTTCCTCTTCTTCCAGCAAACAAACCCCTCAACCCATGTTTTTATCCATTACTTTCCGCTCCTGCAGATCCCACTTGCATGTTTGTTTCAGAGCTCTCCCTTGGGAGATCTTCCCTATCTTGAAAATGTCTGCAAGTGATCTCAGAGTCTGCAAGCCTGGTTTCTTACCTTACTTTTACAGATAAATATCTAGCATTAGCGGCTACTATGGGCCCACGGAAGCACGTGCCCTTCCGGCACTAATCCTCGCCCTCTACAGAAGATGTTCTCTTAAAAAGCACACTTCCTCGGCTGTTGCCAAGCATAACAGCTTTCCCCATCCTGCTGCACCCCGACTTCTGGACTATATTAAAAGCCTCTTGTGAAAACCCCTCTCCTTGGGCCTCCAGATTCTCTTCCTCTCCCTGGTCGTCCCCCATTCACTCCTGGCCCAATAGGGAGGAACGGCCCGTGTTCTTTCCCACGTGGTCTTCTGCCTCCACCTCAGGCTGCCAGGGGAGGGAAGCACATCTGTTCCCAAGCCTGCCGCTGCTTCCTCAGGGTCCAGTTATCTCTACCATAAGATTCAACCGGCTCTCAACAAACAGGCTTTTTTTTTTTTTTTTTAATATTTTTTAGGTTTTTATTTTTGAGAGACAGAGAAAGACAGCACGAGCAGGGGAGGGTCAGAGAGACAGGGAGACACAGAATCCGAAGCAGGCTCCAGGCTCTGAGCTGTCAGCACAGAGCCCAATGCGGGGCTCAAACCCACAAACTGTGAGATCATGACCTGAGCTGAAGTCAGAAGCCATACGCTTAACCGACTGAGCCACCCAGGTGCCCCTCACCAAACAGGTTTTAAACCAGGGCCAGCAATTTTCTGCCGGGAAGTGCCAGAGAGTAATTGTTTAAGGCTTTGTGGGCCACACACAGTTTCTGTCACTTATTCTTTGTTTTGATTTAAGAGGTCATAAGCACTGTTTGCTTACAGGCCCGCCAGAATGATCTTTAGAGGGTTTCCAAACCTGACAGCCCCACTCTTGGATGCTCTTCCTTCACCATTGGGCCCTTCTTGGCTCAAAAGCCAGCCCTGGTCTGCTGGAGCCTCAGGGACCACTGACCCTGGCAGACCTGAAGTTCAGGGTACCCAACTAGACTGGAGAATTGGATGGTGGTGCCTGCCTGATTTCACCAGTAAATGCTTGGTCAGGGAATCTATAATTTTCACTTTCTTAACTAAACCAAACCTGTTATTAATAGTGATTTAGAATGAGTTAACAGAAAAACAACTTTCAAAGCAATATGCTCAAAATAATTAAAAAGCTGAGTTCAACAAGAGCTTTTCTGGTTGGACCCTTTAAATACCATGACAGGTCTTTAAAGATGAGTGCTAATTTGCAAAATTGGTTCTTGCCGACTTGACCGCTAGTGTTCCCTGCCTGGGGTCACCGTGAGACTACCGCGGAGCGCCACAGCGACTGCAGTTCTAAGCTTTGGAAACGTTAGCCCCAGCAGCTGAGCGGTTCGCTAATTACTGTGTGTTCCGAGTGCGGCTGGTGTGTCCAGCCCAGCTAATGGTTCTTTGAACTGTGTAGAAAGACGGCTGCCCACAGCTTGGTTTTGGAGCCTCGGCTCTTGTTCTACATAAATTGTGTGATAGAACTATGGTTTAGCGTCCTCTTTACCTGCTTTTGGAATAGCTACATATACTTTTATTTAGAACGCAGTACCCTTTGGGTTCTTAAAACTCTAGTGCTTATGAACTGTTTGGGTAAATACCAGGGGCTCCAGGTTCATTCAACAAGCTAATGCATCAACCTTCGCTCCTTTAACAGCTACCCACATGGTTGTCGAGCAAACCCCTAATTTCACAGACCAATATAGAAAGAAACTAGTCTGAAAGTCCAGGTACTTGGCTTCCAGTCTTAGCAGCTTACCACCTAAGATATGTCACCTTCCCAATCAGGGCTTGGATTTCCTTGCCTGCTAAAGGAGAGAGCTAAACTGAAGATTATCTAAGGTCTCTGCCAAGAAATGTCAGTGAATTTAGGAATCACAGCCAACAGCACAGAAAGCCATATTGGTAACTCCTCCAAAAGCTCAAACCACACCTTGAAGCCTTCCTGGCTTCTCTTGGCCAACATGAATCTCCCTCCTCTCTGCTCCCACTGCACTGTGTATAGTTCTAGAACAGGATGTACCCATTTCTGCCCTGGGTTAAAATACTAATGTATGAGTCTAGTCCTCCCCAGGAGACGGAGAGTTCCTTGAGGGCCTGAACAGGTCCTTTTCATCTTTCCACATGCCCCGCACAGAGTGGTGCTCTAAACGTATTCACTGGATTCACAGCTAACCTCCCCTGTGACTTTCCACACCCTTAGATTCCAGCCCCGCCCCCATCACACAGGAAGCAGTGCTTAGCTGCCGTTTTCCACTCTCTGCTCCTGTAAGCTATGCTCCTCCTCGGTCTAAAAACATGCCAGTTCTTTGCCATTCCACTGTTGGCTCCCTGCAGATGTTGCTCAGACCTCTGCCTCACCACATCCCTATCCATTTCTTAAGGCTTTGGAACAGTTGTGTCTCCTCCATAAGCTCTTCTAGATGGCTTCAGTCTTCACTGAATGGCCACAATATTTTCAGCATAAAGAGTGGAATTTCGGAAAACATAAATGAAAGACAGAAAGGAAACAGATGACACAGGAGTTTAGGGGACTGAGGGTGGCCACTGTTTTGGTATTTAATACACCAACGCGGCAAGGAGAAGGAGACAAACACGGAGGGCTCACTATGTGCCAGGCGCTGTGCATTTTCCTTTCAAAAACCCTTGGAGGCAGGTACTGCCATTTTTGTTTCATAGTGAAGAACTGGATGGTCAGAGAGGGGAACTCATCCAAGGCCACCGGTGGTAAGGAGCCAAGTGAGGAAGTGAATTGATCCCATGTGGCCACAATACAACATGCAGATACACGGTGCAAACAAGAGGCTGGACGTGAAGCTGGCACTGTACAAGGTTAACCTTTGAGTGGACAGATTTTCAGAATCATGTACCAATACATGCCTGTCCCCCCTCCTCCACTTCTCCGTGGCCGGGGAGGCTGCTGAGATGAAGACCCCTGCTGAGACCGGGCTCCACCTTCCACCGGGACCTTGCCGGGGTCCGGCCATCTGCCTGGGGTTCCTGAGGAACACCCTCTCCCTCATTCTCCACATTGAAATCTGCTGCTTGCTCCTCCTTTCCTGGCTTTTGTGACACTAACTCTGTCCTAGTTTTCCTCTTCTGCACCACGTCTTCTCGGCTGCCTCCCTCTCTGGCCACGCTTCTCACATACGAGTGCACAGCTTCTCCGGCTCCTCCCTCAGCCATCTTATCAGGCCGTGCCCTCCCGGACAGTCCTCTTCTGCTTCAACAGCTTCCAGTACCATCTGTAAGCTGCGAGTCCACGCCCCACCCGTACTGGACTATGCGCTGGCATTCCCCGAAGTGTGATGCCTGGACTCATCTCAAGATTTCTACATGTGCTGTTCCCTATAGCTGGAACACTTCTACCTCCTGGATTTTTTTGCCTGACTAACCTTACTCATTCTTCCCCCAGGCCTTGGTTTAGCTGTTACCTTCCCCTTCTCAGAGCACCACCAGCTCACTGCTTCATAATCACCAGCTTCTAGACTGTCAGCTTGGAGAGCAGGGACTACATCTGTGTGCTGACTGGTCTCCCCTATGCTTAGCACAGTGCTTTGCAGAGAGTCTAAATAAACATGTGAATAATGAACGAATGAGAACTCTAGGATTTATACCTGCTAGATATCTCTTGTCAGCAGATCATATACCTGACTGTCCTGGTGCCTGTGAGGGGGATGTCTGTCCAAAATGGAACATGCCGTCCTGCCCCGCCCCCTGCCTCAGTCCTCCT
Organism: Suricata suricatta; assembly: GCF_006229205.1. Lineage (NCBI taxonomy): Eukaryota > Metazoa > Chordata > Mammalia > Carnivora > Herpestidae > Suricata > Suricata suricatta. The sequence continues at coordinate 71,295,432 of NC_043700.1, read as the reverse complement.
CCTCCTCCTCTACCTCTCGCTAGACTGAAAACCACGGCCCTCTGTGTCACTCCACTGTCCAAGTAAGAACTGGAAGTCGTGTGAGGTGAGATAACTTCTATCTACCTCAGGCCAGGCCCATGGAATTTCTCACTTGCACTCCAGCAACAGGCTCCTTGCTTCTGGTCTGATCTTCCATCCCACCTCTCCGAGTGAAACTGAAGGGGCCTACAGATCTAGGGCTTTGAGAGCTGCTGACAAAAGTGTTTGCATGGTGGCCTCTGGTGGCCTCTGTGACTTTCTACCGAGCTTTCCTGCATGCCCCCTTGTCACTCCGAAGCTTCTGGGTTTCCTAAGTCTCCATGCTGGCTTGTCTCAGTGTCCGATGTCCACTCCCTTACCGGGAATCTCCTCACCCCTCCCATCACCTGGCAACTCCCACTAGGTCTTCAGGGCCTGGCTCCAGCATACCCTCTGAAGGAGCCTTGTTCATCTTCTGGCCTCAGGCTAGGCCCCCCTGGTGTTCATTCACGGCACCTCGTGTGCCCTTGGCTGAACAGGATCACACTGAGGTGAAGGCCTGTTTTCTTATAGGCCTGTACCCCTCACCAACTTATAAACTCCTGGTCTTACTCATCTTCAGGCCCCCAGCCCTGCACGGTACAAAGGGCAGTATGGACAGTCAGATACTGGAACAAATAAATGAAATTTCAGATGTGATGGAGGACAGCTTTAGAATCTGGAATTCACAGGGGGGATTTGTGTCTTGTTAGGCGATCTTAAGGAGAACGAGAGAGAACAAAACACTGGCCCTGCCCTACTTCTACTGCTTCTGGACACAGAGTTCATCATAAAGGAAGAAAGAATCCCCAGACCCCACTCACCTCTCATTGACAGCAAGGTTCTGTTGCTTTAAAAAACCCAGAAAAATGTTGAGGACCCAACTCGTTACTTTTTTTGGCTCTGCCCTAGTTTCTTTTATCACATTCTGGAAGAACTCCAGTAGGCCAACTTCATTCTGTAAAGAAAGAAAAAAAACAATATAAATATATATAAATATAAAGTCTCCCAAAAAATGAAAGATCAGCATTCTGAAGGCAAATCTGAAACTGTCTCCCTCTGCCTCCTCCGAGACATCTACTTGGACTCTCCTAAACACGGAAATGCCACCAGAAAATTCTGATCACTTTCAGTAAATAGCAAGTATTCGACTTCTACTACTGTCACCATGTTTTATACAGCATTTTCTCAAAGGAATGAACATATTTCTGAAAGCTGGGCTTGGTGAACCAGAGGACAATGAAATCCACTATCCCTCAAACTCACCTGCCCTCTCACTGTCATCCCTGTGTACCTACACCTTTTACCCTTGAGCTGCATCCTTCATCTTTTGGGCCCATGGTGTTTGGCTTGACTTCAGTGTCTCTTTCCAGGCCTATCCCCTGCTGGAAGTCTCAGTGACTGTGAGAATAAGGCAGGAAAAGAAGCAAATGAAGAAGGAACAGACAGAATATTCTACCTCTGAAAAAAATCAAAAGCGGATCGTAACTGTATTCATCTTCACATTATCCCCAAAATGACAGAAATGGTTTTCAAATGTTTTCAGAATGAGGAAGAACCCAAGCACAAGTGACCCACTGAGACCACAGAGCTGATGGAGGGAACAGTGGCTTCTGGGTCTTCGAAGCCATGAAGCCACGCTAGACACAGCTAACCCCACCTCTCCTCTTGCTCCGTGAATACAATAGACTGGGTGGGCTCAACAAGGACTTGTGAAGAAGACTATTGGGTCTCCCCCTCTGGTCTGTCAGCTCCGTGAGCCAGGGGCCATTCTGTCCTGTTCACTGAACAACTAGAGCTCAGTCAGGGCTGGGCCATGGCAGCTACCTATAAATATCCACGGATGCAATTAATGTCTGCTGCCATTACCATGTGCAATTAAAACAAAATCACATGTAAATGCTCATTCTATATCATGCCATGTTCACCTTTATATATTAGAATTGCCACAATTATACATAAGAACAATCCCAAAGCACTCATCAAAGTGCCTTAACTACTATAGCTAACTGCCAGCTCGGACCAGTTTGGCAGAACCAAAAAATGTGGCTAAGTCCATCCTTTTTTGGTAAGAAAAATAAAAACATATTTCCCTCGCAAAGGGGAAACTGAAGCTTTCAAAATGCAGAGGGAACACATTTTTAGTAGATTTCTCCTACCTGCTGAAATGCAAATAGAACCACACTTTCTTGAAATGGTCTTTTTCACTTTATACTGCAGGTAAGGCTCTCAAACCTTTGCCCCTTTCAGAAAATGTTCGTTAAGCAAAGCGACTTTCTGGAAAAACAAGACACAGGAAGAAGCAAGACATATGAACAAACGTTCTCTGAAAGCTCAGCTCTTGCCGATGCTGTAATGTACACACAGGCACACGTTGCTAAAGTAGAAGTTCCATAATAAAAAAAAAACTACATGCCCTTTGTAACAGATAAATTCTCTGGTGACAAGCCTACTGAATAATCCCATAATCATCTCTTGAATCTCTTTTCAAGCCAACGTTACTATTCTGCTCATGCTAAACCAGGGCAAAGGCCGCCTCAGCAGCCAAAGCTTGAGTGTAGATAAAGGCAAATGCAGGCAGAATGAAGAGGAAGTTCTGCTTAACTTATGGAAAAGTATTCAAACTTCCACAATGGTAGAGCAAACCACAGGGGAAGTAGAAAACCGCTATCCGGCCCAAATCAGACGAGCAGAATTCCCTTTGTTCTAACCCAGACAGGCTGGCCCGCTGGTGAAAAGAGCTGTCAGAAGGAGAACTCTTTGCTTTGCCAAGGAAAGGTTTTCTAAATCCACCTAGAAATATTGCACTTGAACTCCCAGGCTTGGCTGAGTTGCTGGGACGTGATGAATATCTATTCTTCTACCCTCGGGTGGTTTTTTTATTGGATGGATGACATGGCAAGTCAGATTTCTGTTTGTCTTTTTGTGTCCGCGCTGTGATGAAGCCTCCCCGAGCTGGAACCGTACCTCACTGGGGATACATGGCTCCGGCACACAACTGGAAGCAGACGTGAAAATCTGTGATGGTAACGGGGTGAGCTACGTGCATAGGACTGAAGAAGGCCGAGCCGCGACTGCCCAGAGAATGATGGATCAATACAAAGCCACACGTGGGCTGCCTTAGATCACAAGCCTGCGTTTCAAGCATTCTACGTAAGGTTTTCTTAGTTATTCTTAGGAGATCGGCAACTGCTAATAAGCTTGGTACAAATCTCTCAAGTCCCTGGTGAACGTGTCCGAGCAGCCATCTGGTTTTCTCAGGGAAACAGTGCACCAGTAACTCCCTTACATAAAAACCATATGAAGAGCAATGCAAAAAGGCCACTGCAGTAGGGAACCCCCAACTTCCTTCTCGAAGGCGACTTGCAAGCGTCCGACTTGGACTGACCTATCCTAGGTCAGAGCTGACGCTCTACTACACGGTGTGTCAAGTCTCCTGGCTGAATGTAACTCTAATTGTTCCTTCAGCCACAGTGAATGCAGCAGGGACAACTGGTCCTGCCTTTCGTGTAACGCCAGGCAGCCTTTATAGCTCTATGACCAGGAAGCATCCTTTTCACATTTTAATCAAATTTCCTGAAGCATTCAATTACACCCTCCTGGAGGCTAACAGGAACCCTCCACCGCTAATGGATCTGTCAGTTGGTCAATGCAGGTGTGAGGCAAAGCATAGGGATCATCGCACCTCACTGTCTGCTCTGGAAAGGAACCCCGACCCACCCTTGCGTCGGGCCCAGGAAGGAGTCTTTTTGCAATGCTGTTGTACCTTCAGAGATGACAAAATGTCAGAAGACTGTGCAGCTGGAATAGGATGAGGGCTGATTTCCCAACCACCATTCTTGTTCTAAGTCACACAGCCTTTGAACCTGATGACAGGGCAGAAATTAGCTGGACTATATTTAGAAGTAGAATGAAACTTGACAGAGACAGCTGCCCAGTGGCCGACTTGAGAGAAGAAGAAATTCACAAAGTACAAGCTGAGGAACAGCTGATTATGTGGCAGGGAGTGACGTGGCAGCTAAAGGAACCTTAGATTAGCAATCTGGGGCTAGTTAAGAGGCTTTGAGGAGCATTTCCAGAATAGCTGCTAGACATGGAGAACGGCGGCCAGCCCTGTGGGGAGGGCACATGGCAGCGGCTGCTGCTATTAGCAATGATAGTACGTTTGATAACAAGAGGGTCTAAGAACTGTTCTAAGTGCTGTCTCTCTGTTAACTCATTTAATTCTTTTTAAAAATTTTTAATGTTTATTTATTTTAGAGGGAGACAGTGTACAAGCAGGGGAGGATCAGAGAGATGGAGACATAGAATCCAAAGCAGGCTCCAGGCTCCGAGTTGTCAGCATAGAGCCTGACTAGCGGCTCAAACCCACAAACCACGAGGTCATGACCTGAGCCTAAGTAGGACACTCAGTCAACTGAGGCACCCAGGTGCCCCATTAACTCATTTAATTCTTAAAACAACCCCCGGTTGATCCTAGCAGAACGAACTCTCACAGACGAGGATGCTGAGGCATGAACTTGCCTGAGGTTACACAACAAGAAAGCAGCGGACCTGGGATCTGAACCTCTGTGGTCTGTGCTCTTACTCTCCACGTTCCACTGCTGCTGATGAAGAAAACATCACGCCCTTGCCTTCCTGGGGACCGAGATGGAGCACTTACCAGTGCCAGGCACAATGTGAAGCAACTAGCTCATCAAAAGAATGCACTTTCCCACCACTTCCATTATTTTATTTGGTACCTGCCAGCTGTTCAAAGGTTCTTAACATATTAAAAATGTTGCAAAGGCCCTTAGCAATTAACTGAGAAATTAGGAGAAAATGGCAAGTTCTCTTTCTGTCTCTGCCAATGTACATCTATGCCACCTGGCACTCTCCGCTGTGGCCTGACACACACCTGTCCCCCAGATCAGGGAGGAAGACAGTCACCCCCCCCCCCCCGCCCTGGGCCATACAGAGCTTCCAGGGGACAGGAGGGTGGCCAGAGTTGCTGGGGCTCTCTTCGGCACCCCTTCTGCACCCTCTCCTCAGAGAAGTTACATGGATATGTCTCAACCAGACACTGCCCAATTCTGATGCACCTTCTGACATTACGAAAGCAATCCCATTACTGCTCACATAGTTTTGGTATCAAGCACATTGTATTTTTCTGCATTCTAACTCTTCAAATATGAGGAACTTGTGCACAGGCTTATACCTAACTGGGCAGGTCATTCCTGTGGTGGGAGCGGCTGACTGTACAGGAGACCCTGCGTCTGTGGACTGAACTAGGTGCTCGCCTGCCATGGTGCGCCATGTTGTGGAGCCACAAAATGGAGCTGCACCCATCCGCCACGTGGCAGGGGTGCTGGGATGAGCGGCCAACTGAGCATTTCTGCAAACACTGTAAGAGGGCCTAACATGTAGGTCAGTGGGGACTCTGTTGTTCCCTCTTTAATCCTGTGAATTCGGTCACTCTTTCAAAGTGAGAACAGAATACAGACCCACTAACTTTGCGAAAAGTGGCCCTAAACATAACATCAAATGCACGTGTTGGGATGGAAATGGAAATCAGGTAGGGAGGCCTGAGTGGTGGCACTAGGTAAGAAAGCAGTAGTTATGGCTAGATTAAGGACTGACACGTTCAGTAGGGTGGTGGCTTGGGTCTGTGATGTGAAGGAGCCCTCCCTCTGCTTCTCCTGGAAATAAGAAGTGGCTGTGGAAATCCTGCAGTGAGTGCACATGCAGACACAGACACACACACACACACACACAAGATCATCCAGGGGAAGCCTGGGTTGGGAAAAACTGAAGGCAGCTGATTGGTGGTGTGACACTAGCACAGGAGACACCCCTCTCACTTGAGTGTGTCAGGAGGAAGTCAGAATCCTGAACCATCATGGCCACTTTCAAGAACACAGAGATCTGAAACAGCTCTGAAACTGCTCTAGGAACACCCAGGGTATACTCTCTAGTCTGTCTCATAAAACACACAACTAGTAAGAGCTATAGTCCTATTTTGGTCTTTATAGTTTCTCCTCCTGGGTCATGTTTCCAGTGGGTTTGGAAGCCCCTAAAATCTGAGTTCCATTTGGGGAGGGTTCACACTTACGTCTGGCTTAGACTACTGTGAAAACCAGTGTACATTTTCCAAGATATACTAACTCTAGGAGGGATGTGGAGGGAAACCAATATGGCAATAAGACTTTTCCTTGGATAATCAAAACCTAAATAATTTAGGTAATAAACACTGACAGCAGACCGGCATAATTAGAAAACTGTATCTGTAAGAGTGGGCCATAAAGAGTATGCTGTCAAGAAATCAATTCTGATCATAATCACATTTCAACGTGCCTAAAGACACCACGGTTACATGGGCCCAACATGGAGGGAGCCGGTGTTGGTCAACGGCAGCCTTCAGGCTGCAGCTTAAAAACAGCAGCAAAGCTTCAAGGCAGTGCTTGCTCATTTGCTCTGCGATCTGACTGAAACCTGAAATAATGTATTTTCACTGTCCCCAAAAGGAAATCATTCCATGAACAGGAAACCAGACTTCAGGATGGATTAAAGAGAGAGCCCCTGTGAATCCCCAAGGTTGGGCACTTGGGGCTTCACTCCTCCCTGTACTTTTGTGCCAGTGGGTGGATCCCTGAGAGGTCAAATGGCCCTCAGCCCAGTGGATCCTCACCTCTGTAAGTCCTTTGTTACTTGCATCTGAAATAAACACATTGTTGGTTTTGCAGGAGTGAAGTTAGAAGATGCGTCTTTTATTCAGCTTTACCAGAACAAAATATTGGTTATGTTTCTAGTGCATACACTAAACTGTAAAAGTGCCCATAAGCTGGCAAGCACTGGATACAATTTTATAAAATGAAGAATAAAATCAATTTCGAAAATTACATGGAGCTGAAATATGGTGAGCGACGATGTTGACCAAATGGATTTTCCTTCAGCAGTAGTTAGAAGGCCAGTGCTCTGTCCCTCAGTACATCTAAGCAGTCTAAAACCAGTCAATATGGTTTCAGATGCCTTTTTAAACTATTAGCTTTAAAGCAGTATTACCTATGGGTATACAGATATTTATCATGGGAAATTACTTTATAGACAGCTCATCCAAAAAGAAAACCAAGCCATTTCAAGCTTACTAGAAACTCAAAGCAAAACTCCTGGAAAACAATCCATTTAACAATCAGCCACAGTCATGATACCTTTTCTGTTTCTTCATCCCCTGGAGACGCTTTAACCTTTTTCATGGTGTCAGAAACAAAGGGTTACGACGTTAAGTGGGAATAACCAGTTGGAGAAAATGAAGTGGTTCAAATAAGGCTACACATCTTGAGGCTGAATACGAAGACAGCCACACACAGCAGCACAGGTCACTAACCTGGAGGATCGCAACCACTGTTTCCTGCAGTCTGACAGGGGCCATGATGGGATTTTCTTAAACTTCTGCCTTGTGCAGTTCTCAGTGTGTGAGCAGCTGTTCGGTGCCAGTGCTCTCCCGCCTGGCAACTCATTCTAGGGAGTCTGCTTGGCTGGATTTAGATTTCTCTTAGATTCAGTGAAGATTCTTCTCTGTCAATCACCTTCAGGATGAGAGAACCCTCCCTTCTTTAAGCTAGAGAGGCTAACAGTTCCAGTCACCCTGGCAGAACTCTCCCCTCCAAAGCGTCAGAGGGAGGTCTGAAATCAACACTGTCTCTCAGTGTTCCGACCCATCGCCCTGTGGGGCTACTTGGGAGAGTTAAAGAGTGACATGGAAAAGATAAAGCTCTTCACCTGGAAACAGCACAGGGCGCTGTGGCACGCACAATGGGCATCAAGAAACACTAAATTGGGGATGCTATGCCATTCCTCACTGAAGTCTTTTTAAGTTTATTTATTTGAGAGACAGTAAGTGAGAGACAGCAAGTGAGCACAAGGTAAGGGCAGAGAAAAAGGGAGTAAGAGAATTTCAAGCACGCTCTCTGCTGACAGCATGGAGCCTGAGGTAGGGCTTGAACCCACAAACTGAACCGTGAGACCACGACCTGAGCCAAAAGAGTTAGACGCTCAACCAACCGAGCCACCCAGGCGCCCCCCACCACTGAAATCTTGATGAGATGGACATCTTTCCATCTACTGACTTCACACACAGCCAGCCGCCCTCTGAGCTCATACTTGTTCCTCACCAAGTGCCTGCCATGTGCCAGGCTGCATGTCATGAGGCAACAGGCAAAATCATCCCACAAACTCTACCTACTCTGCCCTCTGTGGAAACCCATTCGATGATTCAGTCAGAAGGAGCCAAGAACCTAAGGCAGCAAGTTTAGGAAACAAAACAGAATTGCAGAGGAGAGCTTACATTTATTTTTTGTGACTTAAATTTCCTACTTGGGAAATGGACATAATTTCTGCTTTTCATTGGATTTGACTGATTTTCACTACATTTAATGGACAACACTTTTTATTTATAAGGCATTCTGGCCTCTTAAAAACCAAGTGGTCAAAAGTTTTAAATGAGTCAGTGGTCTGTGATTGTGCCTGATGAAGCATTAGTAGGACTATATAAAACAGTAACAAATGTAAAAATTCTATTTTCTCTGTCAAGTGATCCAAAACAGCAATGAACCTGACACATTATTCCTGGTTGGCATTGTGGAACATTCTGTGCAGGCAGGCAACAGAACTTTGGCATGTAAATAAAGCCTGGGCTCTGAAGTCCCCACAGGCTTGGCTAAGTTACTTAACATCTTACATTCAAGCACAGAGGTTATGTTTTCTCATCTGTAAAATGGGGAGAACAGGAATATCTACCTCAGAAGGTTGTTGTAACGGTAAATCAAAAAGTGACCACTACAAACCACAGAGACTTGTATCAGCGAGCAGCCAATTTTATGTACTGCTTAGGCAAATGACTACAATTTGTTTGCATTCTCTGTATCAGGTAAGGCAGAATTTAAGAAGAACCCCACAGACATCATCCTGGGATTATCTGCTAAGAAAAACGCACTTGCATACAATCTAGATCATTCTAATAATTACTCCTGGAATATGCTGACTCCGAGAAGGACTTGCTATGCTGCTAGAGCCTCTTATTTTTCAGAATCCTAACACCTGGATCTCAGCTTCTGCATTTCTATTCCTTAATCCTTAAAAATGAGGTCAGCAATCAAGGCAACTTGACATAAGAAAGGGAAGCAAGGATGACTAAATGAGTCCAAGTTTCAGGTGGGGCAAGACACTTTTTATGTCGCCAGAGGAAAAACAATAATACAGATTTTCTGTTCAGAGGGGGCTGTCAGGACGGTTCACAAGAGAAAACCAGAATACAGATTGGATTTAATGCCCTAACAAAACCAGTTCAGAAAATAAGAATCAGAGAGACCAAGTGATTTGCATTTGGACACAGTATGTGGGGTGGTTAGAGCGGTGCTCCTGGTCTTCTCTCCCAGACAGAGTTCAAGGGGCCAGATTTGCTAGGTTGTCAAGACTGGTTTATGTATTTGAAGTTTAGAAACAAGGATGATTTTATCAGGAATGCTGCTTCTTCCAGGGCTTTCATGAGTTACTATGACAGTATTCATGCACTTACTCATTTGTCCATCCAATCACTGAATATTCACTGAGAGCCTACTATGTGCCACACAGGGTGGGAGATGTTAAAATATATTAGCGTTCTGGAATATCAAGCCTAAATTATCAGTACATAATGCAGTCCTGACCAGACAATAAAATGGTAAGATAAATTAAAGACCAGAGTTAAATTCTGCAGTCTCTGGTATCTGTGAGTAAGGCATGTGTGTGAGGGTGGGTATGTGCTAAATGCTTAACTTAATATGCAATCTGAAGGCACAGAGCATGGAGTCGAAGTGGCAAAGCACACCTCCACTACTGCTATTTATTTAATGAATACTCCTGGGCACTCTTTAAATTGAAAGATGGTTCATTAGATTTGTGCATCTGCCCTTCTCAGCAATCTGTTGTGTTTCTGATGAAAGCAGGAAAAAACATGAACATATCATTTTCGGGTCTGAGTAACTCAGCTTTCAATGATTACAAAGTTGTAAAGAGCTCAGGATGCCTACTTTGAGGCAAACAATTTGTCTGAATCATTTTCTTTCCATCGCTATTAAGTTCTCTTTGCGTTCATCTTGGGAATTTCAAGGACCTGCCCTTTAAAAAACAACGAATCGCCTAATATATTAGCTGCAAGCTATGCAAATAAGCATACTTTTAAGATATTAAAAGACCAATCCCTTCAAAACTGACTCAAAAATCACCTCCTTCCTGAAGTTTTTCCCTTTTGTCCCAATCAAGGTAATCACTGCCTCCCTGGGCTCCCATCTTGCATTATGCATCTATTGGTTAGCTGTGTTGTGTGTGTGTGTGTGTGTGTGTGTGTGTGTGTGTGTGTAAACTCTTAGAAAGCAAAGAAACACTTTTAAAAAAAATCTTTGTTTCTGAGTACCTGCTACATAGGAGATGCAAAATAAAATAAAAGCGGTGGACTGACGACATGAAAGGTGGGTTCCCCTAAACAGGACCTTAAGCCATGAAAATGTGGACCCACTCACTGGGCACCCCTCAGCCTTTATTCAAGGCCTCCTGTGAAGGACACACAGGAGCCAGACCCACACCCGGGTCAAAAACATGAACAAGAAAACGTCCCTGCCCTCAGAGGACTCACTTGCAGTGAGGGTCGGCAGACACTCCCCACCACCACATGCTTGTCGGAGCCCAGGGGGACAATGCTAGACAGATGCTCTCCAAAGGGAGTGCATATTTGCTGTCCATGCCTTGGAGAGAAACAGCCATAACCCTGAGAGGAGTTTCTGAGAGGTCTTTTCACCTTTCTTATAAAGGAAGTTGATATACAAAAATATCTTTTAACATTATATTTAGTGGATTCTTTTCTGAAATCACAGTTGTGAGCAAAGAAATGCCCAAAGGCGCCTGGGTGGCTCACTGGGTTAAGCATCCGACTTCAGTGCCGGTCATGATCTCACGGTTTATGGGTGTGAGCCCCGCATTGGGCCCTGTGCTGACAACTAGAGCCTGGAGGCTGCTTCGGATTCTGTGTCTCCCTCTCTCTCTGCCCCTCCCCCGCTCACACCCTATCTCTGTCTCTCAAAAATGAATAAGCATTAAAAACATTAAAAAAAAAAATGGCCAAGAAACCTGGGTTCTTCATTTGCTACCTCCAAGGGCTGCCTGTGTTCACCTGGTAGAAGGCCAAACAAAGAGGTAACAGATGTCTTTGAGGCTAAGACCCAGTGGGCTCCGTCCCAGTCTTCACGTCCCCCGTGTAATCTGGCGGTTGTAAAATGCAGGACTGGAATGTGGCATGTTCTGTTTAGTCCAGTGGGCTGGAAATTCAAGTGATCAGATGCTGGGGAAGATGAATAGGACTAAAACTCAGTTTGGTTACGTCAACCTAGGGAAAAATAATTGAGTTGTAAGAGGCTTCAGATTAAAAGTTGTTCTATCCAAGATGCTACTGATTCACACAAAGATCTGGTATTAAGCACTGGTGTGCTAATCTGTGCTGAGGAACAGTGAGTGAAAGGGTGACACAGCCCTTGCCTAGAAGGTGCTGAACAAGTCACACTATGAAATAACTAAAATCTAGCACCGCCACCATCACAGAGTTATGGCTAAGACCCGTCAGTCCGTGGCAGGCAGTGGTCAACTCTGCCTGGAGCAGGAAAGATGGTCTGAGCACACCTAAGCATTCCTCGGAGGGAAAGAGGAGTCCTCAGGTGAGATTCTCTGGGTAGTTTTCCCATTAGCTGATTCATAAAGACAGAGACGTTCGTTCAGCAAATATCCACTGGCCAACCCTGTACCAGGAGCATCGGGGCTGCTGTTACTGAAGTGTATAAATATGTACATTCCAACATCCGTATGTAGTTATTACTGGCCAATTAAAATATGCAAAAACCCAGAGTCGGTGCAGACTCTCCTGTTGTAAAAGCTAAAGTGTGGCATATCCCCAGTGCCCAAACCATTCAGCAGCAAAACTTCCTACTTCCTAACAGACAAGCAGAAGACAACTGTGACAAAACCCTATACTCACTGATGCCGTGTCACTTTAATGTTGCCATGACAAAGAAAACAGCAAAGCCCTGGGCAGCTTTGAAAAGAATGGAAAATCCCTAAGCAGGTCTCACTGGTGTCAGATTCTCTAACGGCCCTTTAAGATGCATCCTCAAGCCTCAAAGGACCGATACTTTTAGTCAGAGTTTCCAACATTTCGTGCGGAATAAATGTGTTTCTTCTACAATTGGAGAAACAGCTGGCTGGCTTTTGAGAACCCAACTTCCTGCCAGACCCTGTCATGGTTCAATACTGCTAGACATCTAGAAACCCTATACATTGATTTTCTTTTGTCCTACGGACACATGGGAAAACACTCATCCATAACATTTGGACGGTCTTCAAGAAGCCTCCATGGCTGCTGTGAGCAGCTGTTCATTTCTGCACAGAAGAAATGACTGACACGAGATTCCACTCCATCTTCTGGTGTTCTGAGGAGGATTTACCATAAAGGGTGGTGAGCAAAGGTTATCACGCCTTGCTCTTCTCAGAAGCAAGAACTGAACTGAAGCAATCTGCCTGCTCCACTCAGAGCCCACACTGTAGAGCATTACCCTAAACTGCTGAGCTGGGCTTATTTTAGCCTCTGATCAATACCTACCAGTAAGGCGAAGCTGTGTTCTGGCAGCATCCCATACTGTTGAATGAGCTTCTCCCGAGTCTCACTGGGGAGCTCAGGGAGCTGCTCCCGGATCTGGTCAATGTTGATCACTTGCTGCGGGTCAGCACCGGCAGGCAGAGACGCGGTGTCATAGAGAAGCAGGGGAGGCAGGTTGGGCTCGGGCATAAACCTAGGCACAGAGGAAATGGGGTCTGACTTGGAAGGGTTTGGTTTAACAGGGGAAAAAACACCTTTCGTCAATACGAAAGTTTTGTGTTTAGCTGCCATGTTAAAATTGCCAATATCTTCTAATGTCCCATAGCATCAATTCTCCCCATTTCCCAGGAAGGAGTCCTTGTACAAATGTACGCTATAGGTCAAGACCACTGCACCTGTCAGTGGCCATGCTTATAAACTAATGATGAGCGAAAAAGGCACAACCCAGGGTCGATACCATACTGAGATTTCTAATTGCGGATAAAGTACATATTCCTAAAGACACAGGTTGCAAAAAATAGGACCAAATGAGAACAATCTACTTATTAGGCAGAAAAAAAACTTGCCCTCATTTAAAAGTTCTCACCATTTTTAGCAGTACCTGTGAAATAAATGAAAAGTCAAAGAAAAAGAAAACCTCGAGAAGTGGAAGAAATCAATAGATTTTGCCTAAAAAAATGTAGAGGCTATTGGGGAGGGAGGAACAGTGAGTAAGTGGGGCACAGGGGATTTTCAGGTCAGGGAAACCATTCTCTAGGACAGTGTGATGGCAGATGTGCGTCATGATACATTTGCTCAAAACCCACAGAACGTACAACATCAAGAGTAAACCCTAATGTAAACTATGGGCTTCAGTTATTCAGTTCATCAATTATAGTAAAGGTACCACACCAGTGTGTTTAGTGAGTTTTCAACATTTCCTGGGGAAGAGGTGCAAATCACACAGCAATGCAAAATGCTGTCAGGGGAAACCATGGGGGGGTGACATGGAGCACACGGTATGAGCCAAGGAGCATATGGGACCTCTCTGATGCACCACTGCCTATAATGTCTGTCCCTCCGCTCTATTATAGCATCCAACCTTTTCTCTCTGCTTGTACTTGTCAAAGGGCTTACGTAGAAGCAGGATAACGCAGAGCAAACAGTGGCGCCAAGGTGACAGATTAGATGTGCAAGCAACCCCTCATGTCAGTGCCAAATCTGTGCTCTGAATCGGCCTGACATGTGACGAAAGAGGAAAGCCAAAGAAAGGCTTCCTGAATCCTGCCTATTAACCTGAGGGGTCGAGCCAGAGCCACTGGCTTTGGGAAGAACAGATTGAACTGAGAAGATCACAGCGATTCACACAATCTTGACTCTGACAGGGGAGGAGCCCTTCCGGGGAGGTTCACTCTAAGGGTTTAGGGGTTTCCTTCCCGCATCACAGGCTCGTCATCGACAGAGGGGCTGCACTTACAACCTCCTGCACTTCGGGAAGGAACAGCAGGCCAACCTCAACAACTTGGCCGCTTCGAACCCCCAGCTTTAAAATCAGCTAAACTCAGTGAGGAAAAACAAAAGGTTCAGTTTACCTCAAGCCTGTCCTTATTATTTACTTTCTGGATCTACTTTACAACTTGTTTTGTTTATTAATTAAATAGCATCACCCGAGATATGAAGGGAAATGCCATTGACATATGCATCTTTTCCCCCCATACCTTTTCAAGGATCTTCAGTGTGTTACTGAATTTATAACTAAATATAAGAACATCCTAGGCCCCATCCTCAACTGCTACCCTCTCAGCTCATTTATAACAACTCTCAGGCAGAGGTGAGTCAACAGCATCTTCCAATAGTTGAATTTCATCAAATAAGGCACTCTGAGGCTACCAAACCAAGAAAACATTCTCTCAGTATACACATAAAACAGGAAGTCCAGATTTTCCATCGTGCAATAATACAAACAGAAAGCAGTTCTGAAAAACTATCCAGGATCATTATGGTACTCTGCGAGTGGATTTGAAATATGTCCCTGAGCCCAAATACGTAATAGTACTTTGACAAGAGGAGTAACCACCTGTAGTCTTGTTTTCCTTCTTTGTCTCTCATCGGTACGGTGCACCTACAACAGTTAAATAAGAAAACGTTAAACAAGCATTGTGCACAGCATGCCTAGCATATGTGCAAAGGGAAACGGGTAACCCCTACCAACAAGGAACACAGGCAAATTCAAGCTCTTTAACCTTCTTTGGGAGAAACTTAACATGACTCCCTGAAAAAATAATATTATTGAAAGAGAAACATTTAGATTAAAAAAAGAGAAGAAATTGCTTTAACGTTTCCAGCTTCTAACTGGCTCAAACTCTCATCTTCTGAACTTCCTTCAGTTTTAAAAGCACAAAATCCTCAAAATTCAGAGTCAGAGTATCAGAGTCAAAGTTATCAAAACAAAACAAAGGCACCTCTGTAGCCAACCCTAAGCTTTCTTTGCCTCTAGCTTGAACTGGGGATTTAAGGAAACAGAAATTCTTGCTACAAAGCAGGTAAACTGGAAGCAAATGAAAGGCCAGAACACAAGCACTTATGTACAGGCTTGGTTCAGTTTCAACCTCCTACCAGTCCTATAGGATATGATATCCCTGTAGCATACAGGATTTTCCCAATTGCACTAGTGAGAAAAGCATTCATGCAGAGAAGCTAAGTACCTTCTTCAAGGTCACAAGGTTTGCCTGTGGTGAGCCCAGACTGGAGACCCACCCTGTTGTGTTCAAGATGCTTGGCAGTGCAAACTCACCCTAGCTTGTAGTCAAATGAGCGAGTTTCATTCAGAATTTCACATCCATTCTCAAGTTCGTTGATTTGTCTCTGAATTTCATAGTCTAAGAAAAACATAGCAATTTAGTATCATATTTTGATTCCTTTCATCCAATCAAGCAATAATTAGAAATCTTTTTCAATCTTTAAGTCAAAAATAATCAAGAGAGCTGTTCATAATAATTCTTCCCTGATATGCTATATTTTCTCACTGTCATCATAGGATAATGGTGCCGGAAAGGGCTTTTAGGAAGCTCTGCTTCCTCACTTTCTGAGAAAACTCAGGTTCACAGTGACCCAGCCCAGTTTACGATTCTTGGTAGAAGAACGGCTAGGACCAATATCTAGGCCAACTCACTCCAGATCCAGGACTGCTGCCAATCAAGAGTTCTTATCCAGGGATCCATGGAGAGACTTCAAGGGGTTCTGGTAGCTCCCAAAATTAAACACAAAATGTGGGTGTGTGCATTTGTACATTTCTAGAGAGTCTAGAATTTTCATAGGGATCTGTGACCCCGAATGATTAAGAGCTGCTCTTCTATGCTGTGCTCCCTCACCACCAAACCAGGCGGACTGTGGTCTGCAAAACATGGCCACAATTTGTTAAGCTTCTTTCTGAAAGCAGCTTAAGCCTCCCCCTTCACTCCCCACTCCATCATGTGCCACTTTCCCTCACCCAAATCCAAACTCTTTTACCTGAGCTGACAAGAAGCAGCAACACCAAAATATATCAGTTTCTGCTCCCCATCTCCCCTACTGAGATGATGGCTACCAGGCATGATGTAGAGAAAACACGGGTGGAAAAATCACGGAGAATTACGCCTGTCGTAGTAAATCTGTGGTTCTTCCAGTCCGAGTGAGAACACAGGCAGAATTCTGTCTCGGGGGCTCCTTCATAAATCATTATGGATAAATCTACCTAAAACCTTACTGTTTGTTTTTTTGGTTACATCATCACCTCCTAGAATAATGAGTTCCAGAACACTTACTATCCACAGGGTGAAGCGAAACTTTCTTCTATTTACTCCAAGCTTCCCCTTCACGACACTGCGCTATAAGGGTTTCCCTGACCCAAACTTCTCATGGCTTCATAAACGCGGACTGTATCTCCTTTTAGAGATAGAAGAGCCCGCCCTCTTTGGTCTATCTTCATGTGGGAACCTTCCCTTCTCCCTTTCCCTTGAGTAAGGTATCCCCCTTGACCATTATGATGCCCTTTTCCTGAAAATCTGTAGACTCACAGTATCTTCACTGAGGCGGATCATTTCAGGCAAGACTAGAGAATCTTTGCTCTATTGCCTCCAATACCTTTCTCAACAAGACTCATGACTCTACTCAACCCACAGCAATGCATTCAGGTATCTTGTGCTCTGTGCATCCCTGAAGAATACACTTTAAACTTGATCTCCTCCCTATATTCTCTTCCTCTACAGATACCTTTGGTTTTAAAGAATGGTTTAGTCCTCTGAGATGTCTTCACAGTTAGCAATGTCTATGGGACTGCATGAACTCCGGTAAGACCAAAACCCAATTACATAGGCATACGCAAGCTATTAGTAAAAGTGTAAAAAGCAGAAAAATATATTGACCAATGAGGACAAATTATGGCCAATATATAATGAATAAATGTGACTTTATAAAGTTCACGCAGGTCAAAAAGAATGTGGTAAATGCGAAAACAGAGTTACAGTATT
The DNA here is from genome assembly GCF_006229205.1 of Suricata suricatta. Lineage (NCBI taxonomy): Eukaryota > Metazoa > Chordata > Mammalia > Carnivora > Herpestidae > Suricata > Suricata suricatta. The sequence goes on along the minus strand of NC_043700.1, from coordinate 71,278,251 downwards.
TTGCAGATCCTCCCATAAAAAGGATCCTCTCTTTGAATTGGTGTTGAATCAAATATCCTGGAAGAGACACTGTAGGAGTTCTAGAGTTTAGGACTCAAGAAGCCTTGAGGCCTCTGCTTCGTGCCCTGGGAATGCCCAATGCCAAACAAGAAGGTCCAGACTAGGCAAGCAAATGAAGAAGGACCACAGGAAAGAGAAGCCTAGCAGATCTCCAGCACCAAGGCCTTGATATCTGAGTGATGTCCCTGGAGACCCTTTGTTTCAGCTGAGCTGCCAGCTTCCACAGCGGCATGAATGAGCTGAGGCAGGATCTAATCAGTAGAACTGTGAAAACCGTGACTGTATAAGCCATTAAGGTTTGGGGTGGCTTGTTACAAAAGCAATAGATAACGGATACAAAGAGAAACATTAAAAGTAATAGCTGCCATTTACCTATTGCTCTGGCCAGGAACCTGGCGCTGTTGAGATTCTTCACTTCAGTTCGAACACCCAAAGGCTCCCCAGGATGGTGCACAGATATATTGGCATCCACTCTTAACTGGCCCTCTGGGAGGAGACAAAAAAAGAAAACTCTTTAGAAATTCTTTGAGGCAACAGGGTCTTTTGAAGTCTCCCGGCAAGCAATATTTAATTCCGCTTGCTGTTTAGCCAGTTATGGCAACCCCAGTTTAGAGAAGGTATGGTTGGTCCTGAAGCTCTTCTGCCCACTTATGAGAATTGCAGTCCTCGGGCATCTGAGGTGTGAGTTTATATGTGCGTGCATATTTGTACACTCCTCGTGCACATGCAGAAGACAGGAGAAATTCTGGAGGTAGCAGATGTAGAAATCTAATCTCTTTTTGCCAAATAAGAAAAACAACACTGTCGAAATGGAGAATTAACTCTGTAGTTTTATCTTGAGTTTTTATCCAAAGTGTTAGAGCTGAGTTGGCAGGAAGGCATTAGAAATGACGATCTGATAACCCTGCACAGCTCTCCAATAGACGGTGGATTTCCAACAGTGATTCCAGGAGAACCAGAAGGGAGTCCTTGAGAATTTACAGCCGAAGGGCAAATACAGAAACCTGCGCTTTTCCCCTCCTCCCTCCTCTGGGTACTGCAATAATCTCTCTTTCCACAAACAGGACTCTGAATCCTTCCTGATTACTGTGAGGATCTGCTGCAGCAGACAGTCCTATTATGAAGGGGTGAGTCTGTGAAGGAACTCAGAGAGGCTGCCTCCCTCTTGGAAGGTTCTTCTCTGACCCAGAAAGTTCCTTCAGAAAGGAGCAATAACCCTACGGAAGCAGGCAGTTTGTGGAGAGGCCTAAGAGGCTCTCGAGGAGGAGAGAGGCGCAAAATCCTAAGACAAATAGGGAGATGAAGATTAAAAAAAAAAATCACATTTTATACCCTAGGAAGTAAAACTCAAATTCTCTATTCTCCAATTTCATTTACAGTATTTAAAACTGAACAGAATACGAAAGCAAAATGCTGGATTTAATTTTGCTAGGCAGCTTTTTAAATTTAAAAAGAACCTGCCAAACCTGAGGGCTGTGATGGGCTGAATCAAGAGATTCGTTTTCCAAGATTCTACAGCAAAAGCATATTAAAATAATGAAATAGGATAAATAAGAATTCCATGGCCTTGGCTTCTGTTGCTCGCCCAAGGACTGGGGTGTGGGGCTCAACCTCCTGCAGGCTGGAGACCCCAGCCGCCCACCGCCTGCTCTCCTCGCTCTGCTTGTTCCCTCGGAACAAAGGATGAGCTCCCCGCTCTGGGGCCCTGAGTGCCACCCATGCTGACCGTCAGGGAAAAGGTGCTTTCAGCTCAGAAATTACTCTAGGTCTCTAGCACGGACTTCTCAACATTTTGGATAACTTGTGCTTCCTTGAATCTCAAAGTCCCAAGGATTCCTGACAACGTTAGATTTGTGGTCTAGGAAACCTGAAGTCATCTACACTGCCTGTCTCCTTTTCCCGTTATATCCAAAAGGACAACTAGATCCTGTCAGTTCTCTCCCTATCCCCCTCACTTCTGTCCCTTCCTCTCTATTTGCACTGCCGCCACCCTGGCAGACCGGGTTTCAGAATCACATCCTGACTTTAGTACAGCAACAACCCCTCCTTGTCCAGTCATCCACACGTGGCTGTGACTTTCGTCCTGCTACGATGTGGTTGCCATCATTTTCCCTGCTTGCTCGTGTGCAGGGCCAGCTCCTGCTGGGCCATCCCGTCTCCTCTGCCTGGCACTGAAGAGCTATCATCCGGTCTTGGCTGACGTGACCCACATTCTCCCCGCTACTCATACCACTTTCCTCCAGTCAGGGAAGCTTTCTGCATACAAGCCCCTGCCCACTCCGTTGGCTCCTGCATGTCCTCTTTATCACTATGACTGTGCCAATCCCTGAAGGTCCCCCTTAAGTGTCACCACCTTCTCCTCCTGGAAGCTCTCATCAATAAGCTTGCCTCCACTAGTGGCTCCTCTGAAATATGAGAATATACACTGTCAAAAACCACAGAATTCAGCACATGACTATACAGTCTATTTTGAATCAAACTTATCTTTAGGACTGAAATGGAAGGCTCTTCAGGTGCCTGGATTTCAAATCCTCACCCACCCTCCTTCCTAAGAACATCATTCTTTCAGCTATCTCCTCTCTCCCAGGTCAGTCATCACTCTCGCTTTCTCAGCAAGTAGTACTTCCAGTGAAGACGCAGGCAGAAAGCATCTCTCCTGAAAAACAAAACCAAACCCAAACCACAAACCCTAGTCCCTTGAACCCCATTTGCTTTCCATCAGTTACTAAGCTGTCTCTTTCCCTTTCCAAAGAAAGCAAAATCCTCTTGAACATGTTTTGCTTGCTTTTTGCACATCTTGTCTCTACCATCTCACCTCCTGTTGGCTCCTAAACCCTCTTCAGGCTGGCTTCTATCCCTGGCTCTCTGAAAATGCCTTGTCAAAGTCACCAGCAACCTCCCAGCTGCCAAATGCAGCGGACACAGGACCTGCTGTCTTCCCTTGCGGGACACCCCAGCAGCAGGCAAAATACTGACTAATCCTTCCATCTTCAACTGTCTCCCTCTCTCAGCTGCTGGCACCTTACAAGCTCCTGGTTTCCCTCCCACCTCTCTGGACACTCTACTTCCATTTCATTTGCTGGTGCTTTCTTTCCCATCTAATTCAGGACCCTCTTCTTACACTCTCTCTGGAGGGGTTTGTAGTTATGAATACCACCGAGGTGCTGATAAGTCCTAAATTTCTTTCTTCTGCTCAGACCTCTACTCTGAGCCCCACACTTAACTCCAGTGTCTACCCTTCACTTCCACTCGGAGATCTCAGACATTTCACTTCCCAGAACTAAATCTCAATTTCCCCTCCACAAAGCCATGCTCATCTTCATCTTCCCAGTTTCAGTCAACAGCACCACCTAGCTCCTCAAGCTTCTTGAAGGCATGCATCTTGGTTTCTTCCTGCCCCTTGATTTCCACACCAGCCTGTTGACAAATCCTATTATTTCCGACATCTACCTTGAATCTGCAGAGCTTGATATCTCCATCTTTCTTGACATCATCCTGTCCAAAACAGCATCATCTTTCATCTGGACTACCACAAGGGCTTCTGACCTGGTCTCTTTGCTTATACTCCTACGCATGTGAAATCCGCCTTCCACAGAGCAGCCAGAGTGGTCTTCTAATACATTAATCAGACTCTGTCATTCCCTTGCTTAAAAGCCCTTCAATGACTTCCCACTGCATTTGGGATGAAATCCAAACTTCTTACCATTACTGGTAATCTATCCCTTGTCTACTTTTTTCAGTCTTATTTGATGTTATTGTCTTTTTCACTGCCATCTTCAGAATCTAGAGCTGGGTCTGGCAGAAAGTAACTGTTCAAAAAATTAATACCTTGCTGGAGATGCCAGCACTCTGGTATTTTCCTGAGCAATGAGTAAGCAGGCTGGTTACTGTCTCACAAGAAGCTCCTGATAAGTTTTCAAGTTATGTCTGAATAGGACTGATCTACAGCTGGAATCATCTGAAAGGCCTATTCAGCTCAGAGGAAAGCTTCGAAAGTATGCTGAGCTGTGCTCAACCAGATCTCACTTCTTGGGAAACAACTTCCTTTTTGAACTCAGGGAACCCTGAATGGGACTTCACCCGCTTTAAAAAATGGCACCATCTTTTGCAATTTAGAATTTTAATTTGGGTAAGGGACAAAAGCACGAATTTCAGTCTCTCCCAGAGAAGGCCATGCTGCATAAATGTCTGAGAGGAATCATTTAGTATCCTGCAGTGTTGAAAGGGAGTCCACTAGCCTGGATTCAAATACAGTATCAAACATTAACAAAAGACATTCTATCCAGTGAAGACAAAATACCTTTTAAACAAATTAAGTTAAATTGCCTCCAGCACACAAAAGCCTCACCAGTCAGGTTTACCTCAATGTATTCTGCAGCACTGAGCGAGGGCCTTCATTCACACATCACGAGAGTGTTATCAAGCTCAATTTCTGCCCTCCAGAAGCAGAGATTTGTAACAGCAAAACTAAAAAACGATACCACTGAGCACAGTGATATGGTGCAGTTACATATCTTTTTTTCTAAAACACATTCACACATCAGAAATATACCATCAGGACAGAAAACTGTTTCTGTAAACAGCAGGGGCCTGAGGATTTAGAGAGGTCTGTTAAGCTATCTCATTCTGATCACTGGATGCTCTCCAGGACTTAAATAACAAGTTTTGATACACACACACGGACCACATTTTATTGAACATATTTTGCACAGCTTATTTATCCAAAATGAGTGGTGGTTCTATAAAAGTAATACTACTTATTATCGTTAATAAAAGCACCTGACGTTTACTGAGCACACACTGCTTGTCAGTGCTTGTGAGAAATTTCATATACTTTATCATATTCATTTTTGACGATACAACTTTAGACAAAGCCACTTAGACATCTTTTAGGCATTTCAAACTTCACATACCCCAAATGGAATTCTAGATTCTCTCCCAGTATCCCCTGTCTCGGTACACAGTGACACCACACCCCGCTGGCCCAACTCTCAGTGATGACTTGGATGACTTCCTGTCCTCTTCGTTTTCTGCTTTCCCTTTCCATATACAGTTATCTGGGGACTCACTTCATAAATGTGGAAAGTGAGGCTCAGAGAAATCAAAATCCCTTGCCCAGATTCCTTCTGCCAGAAGTGGCAGGACAGGGCCCCAATGTAGGGCTGCTGGGACCTCAGCGTCCTCAGCACCCATGCTCTGCAGTCCTGCCTCTCTACGTTGTCATAGGGCAGCTATGACACTGTCGTGGCTGCCGTTAGGAAGCAGCGCGACACAGTGCTTAGAGAAAGGGCTCCCGGACTCAGACATACCTGGGCTCAAATCCCAGCTCAGTCATGTCTTGTGAGCCTTGGGCAAATAACCCAGCCTCTCTAAACCTCAGCTTCTTCACCTATACAACAGGCACAATAGCACCTATTTCTCAGAAATACTGTAAAGTTTTAAATGAGAGGATAATTTTTAAAAATGCTTGGTGAACTGATGAGCACATGCTAACTGTTCAAAATGGCAGACGTTATCACTGAAACCATTTTGAACATCTACTTCAGTACACACTCAGCTCTATGGCTTTGAGGATCTCAACAGTAGCAATGTCCACTGAGAAGGAAATGACTTCTGGAACCCAGGCTGAGCTGATCCATGCTCATTAGCAAAACTATCAGGAACTCACTGAATCACAGCCCAGAGCAACTAAAGCTTCATTCCAAGAGCACCCTGGGGGTCCACTGGTCCCTTCTAGGGTGGTCCTCAGTTCTCAGACTGCAGTCTCCAATGCCAGCACAGTGGTCCTCCAGGGCTGGGGCAGAAGAAGCAAAGAATTTGGGGCTGATAAAATGCTAACAGCACAAAAAGCTGGGCCCCTGCAGACTCTAGGCGGACCTTCCCTCCCTATAGCACTTCCGAACAGCCACAGCCATTCTGCTGCTGTGCTAGGGGCAAAGCTGCTGGATTTGTATTTAAAAACAACAAAAAGTATCACAACACATGAGATTTAATGAGCCCTCTCAGCTGTCACCGACTGATGAGTTCTTGCCATTATGGTTTATCTCTTGGCAAGGACCCAGATGGGACTATTTCTCAACTAACAGGTGGTCTGTTTATTATTCCATAGGTTTGCTAGGAATCATAGTTATTTTGAGGAAGAATGGAATAATAAGAACATTTTTAAGTGATAGAAAATCAACACTTAGCGCATAAATGGATAACCATCCAACCTGCCCATATTTCATTTCTGTTCTGTGGGTAAAAAAGCAGCATGAACCATAAAACTGAAATAGAGAGTTCTTACTCTGTGACAGAGCCTCGCTTCTATAAAGCCAACTTGTAGGCCGCTTTTATGCCACTCAGACTCATGTAGCTGTGTTTTTCCAGTGTTTAGCTTAAAGTAGATACCAAATAGGCAAGTTCTGTCTTCAAATTCAACTCGTACCAGGACTCTGATGTTACAGTTTGTTGCTTGTAGCATGCTCTATGTGACAAATGTGGCGTTACAATTTCAGAAGTTCTTTTGTAACACACACACATAATGTGGGGCATCAAAACGTTGGTAAATAGTATTATAAACCAACAGGGAGATGAATCATCATCCTCAGATGGTATTTACTGGCATCCACTGTGACCACTTCGTGAAGGTTAATTTTATGGGTCAACCTGACAGGGTCAAAAAGTGCCCAGATATTGGTTAAAGGGTATTCTGGGTAGGTCTGTGAGGCTGCTTCTGGATGAGAGAACATTTGAATTGGGAGGCGGAGTAAAGCCGACTGCCTTTTCCACTGTGGGTAGGCTTACTCAGTCTGGGGGAGGCCTATGGAGAACGGAAGGTAGAGGAGAGGGAACTTGCTCTCTCCCTCTGTGACTATCTTCAAGCTGCGATACTGGTCCCCAGCCTTCAGGTCCAGGCCCACACTGGAACTTCCAACCACTGGAGCCTGGTTCTCAGGCCTTCAGACTTGGGCTGGCACTATACTGCCGGCCCTCCTGCAGCCTCCTGACTGCAAATCATGGACTGCTGGGCCTCCAACATCATATCAGCCAGCTCCTTAGAATAAACCTCCTCATATATAAACATGCATGCATATGACATTCACATGTACATATACACACATTCCATTGGTTCTATTTCACTGGAGTACTCTAATACACTATTGAACTATGAATTAACAATTGTATATGCAGAATCTGTAGCTTTTCTCCACTCCTGCCTTTTTCTACTCAAGGAATGCTTTCTGAGTGGCAAGAGTTTTTGTTAAAAGCCTCTGGGAACAGAAAATAGGGGGCAATCATGGGCGAGGCTAGCTTTCAGGGACTTAAGGGCAGGAGGAGTGCCTGGATGGCTCAGCTGGTCAAGCATCCCACTCGTGATTTCGGCTCAGGTCAGGATCTCACTGTTTGTAAGTCTGAGCTCCCCATCGGGCTCCATGCTGACAGCACAGCACAAAGCCTGCTTGGGATTCGCTCTCATCTCTCTGCCCTCCCCCCACTTGTATGCATGCTCTCTCTCTCACTCTCTCTCAAAATAAGTAAATAAATAAACTTAATTTAAAAAAAAAAAAAAAAAAGGAATGCTAGGAAGGGGCCATGAGAGGAACCATTAAGAAACTGAGTCTAGCCAAAATTTGTAATCGGGGTTTTTTTTTTTTTTTTCTTTGAGACAGACAGACAGTGGGTGGGGGGAGTGGGCAGAGGGAGAGAGAATTTTTTTTTTTAAATAATTTTTATTTCTTTTAATGTCTATTTATTTTTGAGAGACAGAGAGTGAGCAGAAGAAGGGCAGAGAGAGAAGGAGACCCAGAATCTGAAGTAGGCTCCAGGCTCTGAGCTGTCAGCACACAGTCCCACATGGGGCTCCAACTCACGAACCACAAGATCATGACCTGAGCTGAAATCGGAAGCTTAACCGACTGGGCCACCCAGGTGCCCCTGGAGAGGAAGAGAAAATCTTAAGCAAGTTCCACGCCCAGTGCTGGATCTCACAACCCTGATATCATGACCTGCACTGAAATCAAGAGACAGCCACTTAACTGACTGAACCACCCAGGTGCTCCCAAACTTGTAATCTTTATATCCAATTTGCAAACACTTAAAACGTATCGTTTGCTTGGTCCCAATTGCACAAGTGTTTCTTGTTTGATTCCCTACTATATTTCTAATGAACTTGATATTATCCCAAGGTTCAAGTTTTTGGAAATCATAACTTTGCCTTATAGTTGATATAATTTGGCTTCAGCTGTAGTTGGATGAAAATTCTACAGAAAGAGACACAAATAAAAATCATCAAGTAGCAACTAAGTGTTACCCACAGAGACACAAACTAAGAGCTATTCTGGAAAATGCAATGTCTTCTGAGAAAGACAAAACTGTTCAAACACATTATTTTATTGACTCTAATTTTGGTGCACAACAACATTTGGATAGAAGAAGCCAGAAGAAAGCATCCAATCTTTTGACTGTTAAAAAAAAAAAAAAAGAGGGGCGCCTGGGTGGCTTAGTCAGTTAAGCATCTGACTTCGGCTCAGGTCATGATCTCATGGTCTGTGGGTCTGAGCTCCAAGTTGGGCTCTGTGCAGACAGCTCAGAGCCTGAAGCCTGCTTCAGATTCTGTGTCTCCCTCTCTCTCTGCCCCTCCCCTGCTCACACTTTTGTCCATCTCTCAAAAATAAAAAATAAACATAACAAATTTTAAAAAAGAAAGAAAAACAAACAACAGGCCCGAAGTGAAGTCATTCACCCCTAGCACAGCAAAGTAAAACTTAAGGGCAGTTTCAGTCTCTCTCAAGAGAGTGACCTTTGTCCAATTGACCTGGAAGTTCCTGATCAACACCAGTGAGTTAATCTGGATGACAGACCCTCCCCTCCCCCAAGGAAAGGGGACCTTACCTGAAACAATCCACTCTCTGCTAGAAAACTTCCTTTATCAGCCCTTCTCTCCGTAAAAGCCTTCCATTTTGTAAAGCTCCTTGGAGCTACTTCCTATTTGCTAGATGAGACGCTGCCTGATTCATGAATCTTTAAATAAAGCCAGTCTGATCTTCAAATTTACTCAGCTGAATTTTTTTTTAACAACTCCTAATCTCATATTCTTGGGCTCAGTGCCTCTGCACTGTTGCTGTTGGTGTGTTTAGTTTTGACTAGGGGCTCATTAAAGAATCCAAGGAAAACTCTTAAGGGAAACAAACCCCAGAGGTCTAAAGGCTGACAAAACACGTAAACAACCCCAACGCAGCTGATGCAGAGAATAAAACGCTAGTGAGAAGAGACCTGAGAAGTGGAAAGAGAGAAGGTCAAGGAGGGACACCACCGACACCACCTCTGTGGCCTCTACCTGCCATATTTGCCTGGCTGGTCCCCAGGGCTTGAAGTATCAGCTGCAGCTCTCTGACAGCTGTTGTTGCCTCTTCTCCACAGGACAAGTCCGGCTCCAGCACCACTTCCAGAAGGCCAACTCCTACCAAAGAGAGGCGGGGTCAGCCTGACCGAAGCTCTCGATTGGGACCTCCAGATAAATCAGGCTGAAGTCTCAGGAAAACTGTGTATGACTGATGGACTCTCAACATGGGTTCTAGCCTTTGAATTGTTTCTCCTCCCCTTCATAGTTTGATTTTTAACTTTGGTTCTTTCAGCGTCTGCTTGAGAGATTGAACTGCAGGGTCTATGACAAGGTGGCTACATTTGTCACATTTTAGGGATAGGTTATTAGGAAGCCCGATGGTAATCACAGTTCAGGCTGTGTTCTCTAGTCACCTGTGCCGATACCAATGCTGATATTTGATCTGGATCTGTCAAACTCTTGGACCTATTTCCTCAACTGATTTGGGAAAACTCAAAGGGAAGGAAGAGAGGCGGCTGGAAGGAAAGGCGAGAGAAAATCTCAAGCCTACCTGCCCTGTTCAAATCGATGAGCGTCTGAGACCGCAGCTCATCGTGGAGGCTTTTGCCGCTGTCTTGCTCCAGCTGGATCTGCTTGATCCTCACGGTCTTGGTGATCACCTGCCTCCATCTCTTCCCCACACAGACACTGTACGCCAGGCTCCCATTCACCGCAATCGGGAGTCTCTGCTGAGTAATCTGGTAGCCTGCCTGCACACAACACGGGTTACACAGTGATTAGGCCATAAATACGAGCTGGAGTCCAGTCTACTATTTCTTTTTATGTCACAAGACCAGAGGTTTACTTAAAAACACAACAAAAAAAAAAAAAGGAAAGGGATAAGAAAATTAGTTTATGCACTGGAGCTATAATTTAAGCTGGCCTCTCTGGCTTTTCCCACCCACTCCCTTACCTTCCCTGAGCCTCCCCTAACCCCCAACCATGATGTTATTAATAAACAACGCAAATCCCATCTTCCCTACAAAAGTACCGTTTGGGGGAATAAAAATAATCTCACTGTCAGAGGCCTCTAAGAGAAGAATTTACTGTTTCCACTTAGCTCATTAGCCTAAACCCTGCATCTGATTACTGGGCTCTTGACAGACCCCTCTTATTAGGAAGTGCTGGCTAAGCATTTTGCCGTCCACTCTCAGCACGGGAGACAGCAGTTGCTAGTGCATTTATGCTTGTTTTGTTCCTGCTCTTTAAGGGAGCCAATCATGCCAGCTGCCCTCTGTGACCCAACTTCCTGTTTCTCTCCCTAGAAAATGCTGGGACACTCACACTCAGCTAAGAGAACACATGGTACTAAATATTGATGGATGGTGCAAGGACTCCCTCACCCCCTAAGTAGAGGTGGAGTGACTTCCGAACGCACACATGCATCAGCACACACTAAAGAGACAGGAGGTCAACATGGAGAACTGAGAACGGACAGTAGCAGCTGAAGCCCCTGCAGTGCCTGTGGGGTCCCAGACGCTGTTCTGAGTTCTTCACACCATTTAATCCTCACGACAAGCCTATGAAGGAGATACGGCGCATGGAAAGAGTTAAGTGCCTTGCCCTAAGCCACAGGGCTAGTAAGTATCCATGTCAGGATTTGAACACGGATGGTGTGGCTCCACACTCCGGGCTCTCGGCCACCCGGCCAGCATTTTTCACACTTCCTCTGCATCAGGAGCCATCTGGTAGGCTGGCCGAAACAGACTGGCCCCACCTGAAGAGGGTCTCATTCTGCAGCTCTGGGGCCACACCTGAAACTTCTATTTCTACCAAGTTCCCAGGATCCCAATAGCACAGGGACCGCACTTGGAGAACCACTGCATTAGGCCAACTTGCTGAACAGCAAGTCTCAATTTATAAAAATTAAACTCTGAACAGGGCTGCTGAATAAAATACAGGATGCTTAGTCATATTTGGATTTGAATAAATTGTTTATTCAGATAAACAACAAAGACAGTTTTCAGAAGTATGTTCCATGTAAAATTTGGCAAGACTGCCTCTGGTTATCTGAGCCACCTGGGCCAGAAAGACCAGAAAGCCACAGATAATTAAAACATCTCATTTTAGTTGCATAATGCTAAGTCTCCCACCTTAACCGAACTGATTAGCACTCAAAAGATGGGGGGGGGGGGGGAATGCAGTTTCATTCCCTTCATCCTACCAAATGGCAGAATTTGCTACTGGGTGGCAGCCAGAGGGGAAAGCAGCAAGCAAGCAATTGGAGAAAGAAGGTTCCAGTCGCATTTTGTATTTAATTGTACCTCCACCCTCACCCACTAAAAACCAGCTCACCCTCATCTTCAGTTCAAGGAGAATAACGGGAAGCAGTATCTTCGCTATCATTTTTCTAAATCTGAAGAAAGGGCATACTTACTAATCAGAGGCTCAGATCAAATGAAATACTATTTTGGGAAACCCACTCAACGTTACAGATTCAGTTCAGTTCAACATTATGAAAAACTGGCTCTAATTCACCCTGGCTTCTCCTAAGGAAGAAACTATAATTTTAAGGAAAAACAGGTTAATATTGGGTTTACTGCACAGCCAATTACTGTCGTTAGTCGAGGCTTCAAGGTTCATGTTTCTGCTTACTATTGTCCACTTATGTGCTCCTTGTGAGATGACAGAAATGTCCCTAGAGGAGACAGTCCTATTATCGGTAACTTCAACTTCAAAGAGGGAGGCTATCACTCCATCTGCAAAGCTACAGTATGCATTTACTGTTGCATCAGCCACAGAGTTAGATTTGACCTAACAGGCAATTAGCGCCAAACACCGCGGCGGGGCTGAGCCCCAGAACACTGGCTTCTACTCCCTGTTCAATTAGGAGGGAGCCGGCAGAAGCATGAGGCTAAGCAAGGAGTCAGCAATCAGGACAACTGCATCCAATCTAGTAAACATCGGGGGGCACCTGCCTTCATCAGGGCCAGGCAGAACCTCCCGCTGACACGGCCAGAGCTCTGACTGAAAACATGAGAGGCGCGGCCCCCTTCCCTCGCGTCAAGCCCCCCAGCCCTGAGAATGTACAGAGGGCGGACGGCCAAGTGTACTTACAGGGAGGTCTGCATAGAAGTAGTGCTTCCTGTCAAACAAGGACTTCTTGTTTATGTGGCAGTTCAGTGCCAGGCCTGTCATCACCGCCGCTTCGACGCATCTCCTGTTGAGAACCTACGGAAACACGACGCACAGCATCTCTCAGATCCAGTCTGAACAAATGCTTCTCCCACACACTGACATTCTCCCTGAATATTCAATTTGGCCCTTCAGTAGGCATTATCTCTGGTTCTCTGTGTGGGCAGCTCCGGTTTGCAAGCAGGCTCTGATCCTCTGGAACTGGGAAAACTTTATATTAAAAAGAAAATGCATGCAGTGGTGGGTCCTACAAGGAACTTCATGAACTGCCACATCAAAATTAACAGGGAGGGACCCAGAAGAGCTCAGCAGAGTGGTTGCTACATGGAATAAACGTAATCTTACTCCCTCTGCAAACAGAGCAAGGAACTGGTCACAACACAGGAGATGCGCTGATTCCTAAGAGGAGGAGCCAAGCAGCAGCTCACCACACCACCTCAGTGAGGCTGGAAACCACTTCACCAGAGAAAGAATGAACTTCTGGAAGCTCCGGAAAAGAATCTTCTTGAAAATGGCCTTCCTCAAGGGCTGGGAAATGGGGCATGCCTGCCTCCTCGATTTCAGTTCAGGCCTGGTGCACTCGCTAGAGGTACAGACCGAGTGTGCCCAGCACCCCCACTCGTCCTGAACTGCTGGTCCCTCCAGGAGCTGGTGTAGGTCACAGGTTCCTTCTGGATCCCACCCTGCCCCACGTTCAGGAGTGAGCGACCAAGAAATGGCTAACAAATCTCCCAGCCCAAAAGGATGTGAACAGTTTTTAAGAACTTTGGGGGTGGAGATGTGGGTATGGAATAAGACTGACAACTAGAGATAAGGAGAAAGCATTAAGTGCTGGAGTCAGACAGGTCCAAACCTCACTTCTGTTATGTAGAACTATGTGAATGAAGACTCGGTTTCCCCGTCTCTGAAACAAGGGTTTAATATCTACCTTGCAGAGTGCATAAAGTAACAGCCAGAGCATCTACTCCCTAGTAAGAAATCCCTATCTAGTTCATTTTCCCCATTCTGCCTCAGGAAAATTTTGGAGGATGTTGTGCTTGCTAATGAAACACACTTCTACTCCTTATTGGCATCTTTATTGTGTTCATTAGTAGATTTAGCATGCTTTTATTTATATAGGGCTTTCCACATCCACCATTTTATTTCAGCCTCAAAGCAACCCTGTAAAGAAGGAATTTGGATTATTTTGTTATTTCAGGAAAAGAAAAAACTAAGACCCAGAGATCCTAAGAGACTCGCCCATATTACTGAGTTGCCAAATAGTAAAGTCAGCTCTAAGGTCCACACAAGCCCTTGCCTAGTGAGTGACAAACAGAATCCCGGTGGTTTAGGGACCAGCTCTCCACGCTGGAATAATGAGTGGGGCACTCCAACATAGGAAGGACTTGACCAAACAGATTTTGAAAACAAATCTGTACAACAGAAATGTAAGTGGCGTCTCTACTACGGGAAATATACCACCCCCCCAAAAAGAATCCAAACAGTGACTCTCCCTCCTAGAAACGTCATCACATGCATTTTCTTCAGAAACCAGGTTACAAAATGGACTTCTGTGTGAACTTCTTGATTTTGGGCCAAGTAATATTGTTAGCTCTGCAGTAATAATGGCTTTCATGAAGAGGTGTGTGTGTGTGTGTGTGTGGTGTGTATGTGGGGGTGTGGGGAAGGATGCTCTCTAATTATTGATGTTTTCACTTGCTAATGTTTGGTATTTTTTACTGAACAGTTGTTACTGCAATACAAATATAGCTGGCAGAGAATGCTGCCAAGTCCCTGCCTGCTGATGGCGGGTCAGGGCACACAGGAACGTGAAGTTCGGGTCCCAGCCCAGGGCCCTGCTCCTCCTGGGCTCTGCCACAGTGGGGGCTTGCTGTAGACCGCCTGTCTCACTGATCTGTACCGGTTCTTGCTTTATCACTCCCACTGTTTTCTCTCTCATCTCTGTCCAGTCTGCCCCTCTGGGGGCCAACCTGCTTCCTCCTTCCAGACATGAAGAGAACCCAGCTTTGTTTTGCTTATTTCTGCACGTGCACTGCTAAAAACTCCCTGTACCTGGCCCTGTGAGGGAGGGAGGGGTGTGGGTGGTCACAGGCTCCCACTGTGCCTGCCTGCACAAGAGGATGCAGGCACTTGAGAAAACCATCAATTTCCAAAGAATACGAACGCAGGAAAACACATAAACATTATAGTGATATTGAATATACTTTAATCTTTTTTTGATGATTTAGAAGACTTGAAGTACTTCAGGGTCAGAATTATAAGCATCAATCATCGCCACATATAGCTGCACGGAGGGGCTAGTAAATAGAGAGCTCCAGTTAAAAGCATGCCAAGAAAAAAGAATTTATTATGATCTTAGTCAAGCTGCTTATGACAGATGGAGGTCCAGGTCAGCATGTTGTGAGGACGGGATGCAGAACTGGAAGATTTGACTTGGGTTGTCTTTATTCTGAGAAACTTCTTAAGTGTCTATAAAGTACTAGCTTTTAGAGATACAAAGGTAAATAGGACTCTGTCACTGGCTTCAATGAATGTGTAGTGGGGACATGAACATGCCAGCATCTCCTACATCCTTCTCAGGTTCACCTTCTATACTAGGAAGATCTTGCTAAAAATGCAAATTGATAGCATTCCATTGCTTAAAATCACTCGATGGCACCCAATGCCCACATGACAAAGGCCAAACTTTTACAAGATCCAGTTCCCACCTCCATCTTCAATTTTTATCTCCCATTGCATTCCGTTCCCCACTGCCCCATATGGTCCGTCACCTGTACAAACCATGCTGACCTGTGGACTCTGCCTTTTCTCATTCCATTCAAAATCTACCGAGATGTCACCAAACCTGTGAAACTTTCCTTACTATTTTTCCCTATGTACCCCTCTTGATCTACACACTTCCATTTGTGCTAGTATTACAGCGGACTGAATTTATTTACCTATATTTCCATTAGACTAATTTTCATGAGGATGGGAATTACTGGTTCATCCTTGCATCCCTGGAGCCTAATATGGAACTGAAAAACAGCGGCGCTCAAGCAATGTGTGTTGAACTCAAATGAGAATGGAGGTGATGGGTATATCAAGGCAAGGTTTCAGAGGCACTGATGTCTCAATCTCCTTTAAAGTGTTACCTGCCACCTGCAGGCCTTCAGACTTGTTTCTGGAAGTTTTCTGAAGCAAAAACCAATCATGTATGATGTGATCAAAGGGATAACGTGAAAATCCAAGGACTAACTTGTCCCAAAGAAAGCATGTCCCAGAGTTTTCTTTGCAATTAACAGAAAGTGAGTACATAGAATCTCAGGGTTAGCTGCAACAGCTTTTATGCAGCAGGAGGTAACGATCCTTGGCACTCACATAGCACACCTTTCTCAACTGAGTCAGAGCAAAGGCTTCACTCTGGCTTCAGGAATGATCATCAGAGAGTGTTTACTGCACAGTGTCAGGGGGTGTGCTATGCACAACACATACATTAGCCATTTGACTCTTTCAGTAATCCTAGGGCAGGCAATAGTACCATCCTCATCTTACAGATAATGAAGGAAATCCTAGAGATGGAGTCATTTGGCCAAGGTGACACATGTGCTAAGTGGCAGAGCCAGGAAGTCAGACCCCCGGAACTCAGGTTCTCAATTTCTACACTCTACCTTGAATCTTCAAAGAATAAAGCATGTTACTACTGATAGCTATCAAAAGGGCTCGTACCTGGCCCAACTCTGGAGCAGCAACTCAAACCAAACTCCACAGTAGATAAATTAAGGCAGATATTGTTTCTAACATCTTTTTCTTAGCAGTTTTTTTTTCTCCATACGTTTGTTTTCAGATGTTGAACTCCCAGACAGCAAGCACTGTATTCTTTTCAGTTTGTAAAACAATACATGGTCTGTGGCATTGGAAGATTTGATAATGAGTGGACCTACAGGTTTTCTTCATTAGCAGGCCCTTAGACACAAGTACCTACAAAATGATTTACAAAGTAAGCGACGAGGCTCTTTTATTTAATCAGAAAATAAGAGAGGCAGAGGTAGAAGAAGCATGCATCAGACCTCCAAGGACACACTGTAACCCCAATTTGAGAGACAGTCTTCTAGTTTTAAGCATTTCCTAGTCTCTAAGTACAATGGACCATCATTTAATGACAAATACCAACACATTCCCCGCCCCGCGCTCCACCCCAATTCACAAAGCTGCACATATTCCACCTTCTTGGTCTATCTTGACCGCCCCCTCCACTTCCTCTCAAATCCTCTGGTTTAATTCAGGCCTCTATTCAAACATCATCCCCTCCAACTGAGAGGTCTGCACAAGCCACCTGGCCAGGTTCCTCTCCCTCCATTCCAGCCCTCTAACACCTCCACACCAATTCAAAAGCGATCTTTCTAAAGAGTAAATCTGTCTACACAATGCCCCTGCTCAAAACCCTTCTTCACCACTTCTCATCTCTGTAGAGATAAAGTCCAAGTCTTTGCTGAAGTCTTCTATGTCCTTCAGGATTTAGCCCCCACTTTTCTAGCTTTTTCTTCTTCCACTATCCCTAATCCCATAAAGTCTCATGCAAACACACATTTGACATGCTTTTAGTGCAGACTGCTGCTTCTGCTGGCAATGCCCTGTATTCTCATCCATTTGAACATGGTCTCAGCATGTTCAAGGCTTGGAAGTCCCACTACCACTGCAGTCTAGGTACTCCTTCTTCTCCAGCTTCTGTGCACTCTGGTAAAACACCAGCTCCCAAGCAGGCTGAGCTCTCTGAGGGTAGTCAAGTCATTTTATCTTATTCCTCTTTGCCTCCACCCACCCTAAATGCAATACCAAGCGATTAACCATTAACCAGGGTAATGAATAATTTAATATTCACAAGAAGAAACCACTCTTAGTATGTAAAACAGAACCTGAACAAAGAGACTTTATTACACAGATGACGAAGAGCTGGGACATCACAGAGGGGGCACAGGATGGCATTTTAGGAGACTCAACAGCAGGAAACCACTCCCACCCCTTGATGGAGAGATGGGGGTGGGGAGAAGCAGTGTCCCTGCAGCCAGGGCATAGGGCCCCCAGAGGACTCTGGGAACACTGTGGACCTGTCTCCTGGGAGATGAAGCCAGGGACAAGACCCAGCCACTACCAGAGGTGTTGCCAGAGGAAGACAGGGCTCCTTTCCCCCCACTTCTGGTCTTTTACTGGAGCCTCCCAGGGGCCTAAGCTGCCAGAAGTCAGCTGGGGGGGGGGGGGGCACCAGAAACAGAAGTGTTGGGGGGCAGCTCCCCGTGATATTCAGTGGAGCAGAGGAACAGTGAGGTGTGATCTGGGGACACACAGGCCACAACGGCACAGCAAATACATACATTTTTATATTCACTTCTGTAACTTGCTTTGAAAATAATTAATTAATATTTGATGCCACTCTCACGTCTATCCAATCAACATAAAATTGAAAATTCTGTGGACTCCTTTTTCGCAGATGGGAGCCAAAAAATTATGAAATACTACTAATTTCTAAGGAACATCTGTGATAACTCAGCTTGAGTTGGAATGAACTCTAAGTCTACACTAACTACTAGGAAAGGATTTGCTAAGCAAATAAACTGAAATAAAGATTATATAACCTACTTAAGTCAATATAATATTCCCTAGAATTTCCTGGAATTCTAGTAATTACAAATAAGTCTATTCACTGAAGTCAGTCTCTGGGACCTATGCCAGGAAATATTTTGTGATGTGCTTCAAAGAAATAAAGCTGCCTGTCTTTGAAAACAGTCTGCGATTCATACCATTTCTCTCCCCTTCCTACTTTATCCTTAACTGGTGATCCCCAAAGTTAGTCCAACAGGTACCATTGCCTCCTTGAAAAATTGAGGTAACATGACAGGACTCGTGAGCTCACTGAAATTCCAGTTAGCAATTCTTCTGGAGCATTGAAATAAAGACTATAAGGTGATGTTTTACAAAAAGCCCAAATGGCAATTATTCTGTGAAACTAATGCTATATACGACAAATCTGATGATTAACATATAGCATGGTAAATGCTTTAATTTATGGAGAGAAAGTAATTAAGATTTATTAAGTAAAAATAAGGCAGTAAAACGGGCCTTTATCTTACTGCTAACCGTAATTTATCTCAAAGCATGTACTCCCTCTAATTCATATTCAAAGAAAAAAATTATAACACAGATAAATTTTCCTTATGGTGGAGAAAACTGTTCCCCATTTCTTCATCTCCACGTTCCTTCTCACCACTGAGCTCTTCTACCACCACCCAAAACAAACAATCATGAGATATGAAAATTAAGCTTGTGAAAACTGGTCAGTTAATTAAGATATTTTTTTAAAGTGAAATTTTACCATCAAGAGTTACTAGGTTTATGCAGATACTAAATATTTATAAGGATATACCCACATAAATATATGTTCTTTATGCCTAAACATGGACACTACCTAGGGAAAAGGAGAAAGTGAATGCTAATTTTCTTTTGTTTAAATCCTTCTTTCACAAAGGGGAAAATATATCAAATACCCATTTCACAGGAAATAATTCTTGTTCCAAAGAAGGGAGTGGTTTGGCAGTTCTGACTGTTCTTCAGCTCTAAGGCTCCTTTTTATCCTCTTGCACCAATTTTACTCCCAACAACTGGCCAAGATCAAAGACAAGGATACTATGTTGGTCCAAAGTGCCAGAAGGCCCATTCTCCTCAGCTGGGACTCCATTTTCCTCTAGCCTCTGCCCACCTGGCAAATGGGACCCGGTGCCCAGTCACCACCAGCTATGGCTAGCCTAGACCAGCTTGGTCTTTGGAAATGGAGCAATCTCCCTTGCTTTTCCGCAGACAACTGGCATCTAAGATCTGACATTTCCTGTGGACTCTACAAAAAAGAAGGAAGAAACTTGGCAACGCTAGACTTGCCTCTAGCCTCACAAAAAGTTCTCACAGGGCAGAGCCTGGTGTGTTTGGACTTCCCTTTGGGGTTGGAGGCCAATGGCCTAGCTACTATAGGGTTCATTTGTGGAGTCTCAGGCTTGGCCACGTAGCCAAGTCAGACAGGAAGGCTTAAGAGGGGCTGGCAGCCAGAAAAAAGATTGGGTTAATATACATTAATAATATACAAGTTAATAAGCAAGTTAATACACATACTGGTCTCTATCTCCCACAACATTTCCAACAGTTATTAATTTGGCATTACTCATTGCAGTCAAACTGATCTATGAGAAGACTTTTATTAATTGACAAACTGGGAAAAAACTGAGTCAGAAAGATACGAATCCAATCTCTACTATTACTAGCTGTGTAACCCTGCACAAATTACCTAACCTCTCTCAGCCTCAGTTTCCTGATCTGGTAGAAGACTAGTAATATTGCAGGACTGTTCTGTGAATTAAACAAAATTACTCAACACATGGTAGACATTTAGAAAGTTACCAGTTTTGGAACAGAAATGTTATTAAATGCAAAATGCCCATCTCAACTGAATCTTTCTTATGCAAGCTTTTCCAGGAGGCAAAGGACTCTAATGAGAAAAGGTCTAAACAGCTCCACAGATCCTTTAGTCTAGATTTACAATCACAAGTAAGGCACAACAGATGCTGAAATTATGTATTATGTCAACATACTATTTCCCCCGTAAATGATAACCAACACCTTTTGTGATAATTAGTGTGTTATCTTTAGTGCAACAGAGACCTTATTTCTTAATGCCTCAGGAAACTTATATTACTTCATTTTCTCTGTTTTATGGTGAAGCAAAAATTTCCCGGATAACATTGCATGCATGCTTGTGGCTGGAAAAAGCTCCCATTCTCAAATGAAAGGAACTACCTTCTAACAAGTTGAATAGTTATACATTAGTTAAATGAGCCAATTCTTATCCTCATCTCATTGAAGTCCACTACACATTTGTGGCTTCCTGTCTTCTGAGACAGTAAATATGTTTGAAATGCAGATAGTCAGGGGAGAAGAGATGTATAAAGGCATGAAGCAGATACAGGAATAATGTTTAAAAAAAATCACTGTTCTTTTTCAATAAAACCTTGGGATGGGGACACAATATTTAATGGAGAAAGATGCCCCCCAACACTAACTCTGAAATTTATCTTCTCTTGTTTATAACTTTTAAGAATAATATAGTAATATCAAAAAGGTTAAAACATACAAACCCATTCATTTTAGACTGCCCCCATACTGAAGCCGCTGAGTCTTTTCTAATCTACCCTAAAGTTTACTCACAAGACTGTACACCTTCAGAAATTCAGTGGCATGACAAACTGCTTCATATCACTAAAATCTCAAGGGTAATCAGTGATAGTGGTAAGAAATATTAATTTCATGAGTCAAAAGCTCTAATGATTCAGAATGAGATCAACTTTCATCTTTGTATAAAAGATTAGTATTATGTTGAAAGATATGACTTGCTAAGAAATGAAATAACTGGCCTGAACCAACCAAACTCTAGAAAGGAATTTTAACATTCATTCTTGATAAAAACCCTCAAAACAGAGGGATAGAAGGAACATGCCTCCACACCATAAAGGCCATGTACAAAAGACCCACAGCTAATATCACCTTCAAAGGAGAAAAACAGAACTTTTCCTTCACAGTCATGAACCAGGCAGGGATGTCCACTCACACCATTACTATCTGACATAGTACTGGAAGTCTTAGAGTCAGCAATCAGACAACAAAAAGAAATAAAAGGCATACAAATCATCAAGGAAGAAGTAAGACTTTCACTATTTGCAGACATAATACTCTATGAGGAAACCTGAAAGACTCTACCAAAAAACTGTTAGAATTAATACACAAATTCACCAGTTGCAGGATATAAAATCAATGTACAGAAATCTGCATTTCTATATACCAATAATGAAGCAGCAGATGACAGAAATCAAGGAATTGATCCTATTTGCAACTGTACCAAAAACCATAAGATACCTAGGAATAAACCTAACCAACAATCTGTATGCCGAATAAAAGCTCTGTATGCTGAAAACTATCAAACACTTATGAAAGAAACTGAAGAGGGCACAAAGAAATGGAAAAACACTCCATGCTCATGGATTGTAAGATAAAACATTATTAAAATGTCTATATTACCCAAAGAAATTTACACATTTAATGCAATTCCTATCAAAATACCACCAGCATTTTTCACAAGGCTAATTCTAAAATTTGTATAGAACCACAAAAGACTCTGAATAGCCAAAGCAACCTTGGAAAAAAAAAGAAAAGCTGGAGGCATCATGATTCTGGACTTCAAACTGCAATCATCAAGACAGTATGGTACTGGTACAAAAACAGACACATAGGTCAATGGAACAGAATAGAAAACCCAGACATGGATGAACAACTATATGGTCAATTAATCTTCAACAAAGCAAGAAAGGATATACAAAGAATAAAGACAGTCTCTTCAATAAATTGTGTTAGGAAAACTGGATAGCAACATGCAAAAGAATGAACCTGGACTCCTTTCTTACACAATATACAAAAGTAAGTTCAAAATGGATGAAAGATCTAAATGTGAGACAGGAAACCATCAAAATCCGAGACACAGGCAGCAACCACTTTAACCTCAGCTGTAGCAAATTCTTAGTAGACGTGTCTTGGTGGCAAGGAAAACAAAAGCAAAAATGAACTACTGGGACCTCATCAAGATAAAATGTTTCTGCACTGTGAGGGAAACAATCAGCAAAACTAAAAGGCAACCAACGGAATGGGAGAAGATACTTGCAAATGACATATTTGATAAAGGATTAGTATCCAAAATCTATTAAAAAAAAAAACCTCAACACCAAAAAAGCAAATAATCCAGTTAATAAATGGGCAGAAGACATGAATAACATGTTTCTAAAGAAAACATCCAGACAGCTAACAGACACATGAAAAAATACTCAATATCACTCATCATCAGGGAAATACAAATCAAAACCACAGTAAGTTACCACCTCATACCTGTCAAAAGGCTAAAATTAACAACATAAGAAACACAGGTGTTGACAAGGATGTGGAGAAAGGAGAACCCTCTTGTACTATTGGTGGGAATGCAAATTGGTGCAGCCACTCTAGAAAACAATATGGAGATTCCTCAGAAAGCTAGAAATAGAAGTACTCTATGATTCAGCAAATTGCACTACTAGGTATTTACCCAAAGGATACAAAAATACAGGGTACATGCACCCCGATGTTTATAGCAGCATTATTAATAGCAGCCTAACTATGAAAACAAAGATTCCAAATATCCATCAACTGATGAATGGATAAAGGAGGTATGGTGTGTGTGTGTGTGTGTGTGTATAAAGGAGTGGTATATATAGGTATACATATACATACACAATGGAATTTTACTCAGCCATCAAAAACAATGAAACCTTGCCACTTGCAATGACATGGATGGAGCTACAGTGTATTATGCTATATGAAATAAATCAGTCAGTGAAAGACAAATACCATATGATTTCATTCATATGTGCAATTTAAGAAACAAAACAGATGAACATATGAGAGGGGGGAAAAAGAGAGATGGAAACAAACCACAAGAGACTCTTAATGGTAGAGAACAAACTGAAGGTTGGTGGAGGGATGTGGGTGGGGGATGGGCTAGATGGTGAAGGGTACTAAGGAGAGCACTTATGATGAGCACTGGGTGTTGTACGTAAGTGATGAACCACAGAGTTCTACTCCTGAAAGCCATACTGCACTGAATGTTTACCTAACTAGAATTTAAATACAGATTTGAAGAGAAAAAAAAAAGAAATGTTCGCTGGGTATTCACCACTGGTATGGATAGGGAATCTGGTGGAACAAGACCTGTGAATATCAAAAGCAAATTCCTAAAGACACATGTACGTGCTGCGTTCATCAGTCCCAGGCATGTCCTGAGAAGTGAGCCTTTGGAAGAGTCTATGAGGATGTAGATTGTTAGGAAAAAAAACTATCTTTAATTTTATGCACCCAATAGGAATACATCTTCTTAGAGGCTTCATGGCAAGCCATGAAATCACGAAGGTTAACAGGTAAAAGAAAAAGAAAAAAAGCCAAGAATTCATATGGCAAAACATCCTATTTCCTTCATTATGTTTGCTTTAAGAGTAGAATAAAAGAATTTTGGCTTGGACTTTTAAAAGACAGGAAGGGAAAGGAGAAAGAAAAAGGAAGGAAATGGTACCAAAGAGACATGACACCTAATTGCAGTATGTGATCTTTGAATGGACGCTGGACTGGGGAGAAGAAAGCACAGGATACTGCTGACACAACTGCGGAAACCTGACTATGAACGGTGTCTTAGAGAACAGTGTTGTATCAGTGTTAGCCGTCTTTATTGTGGTCAGTTCGCAGTGAGCAGAGAAGAGAATGTTTTTGCTCCTTAGGAGAGAGATGCTAACATATTTAGGAATAAAATGCTGTGACGTCTGCAACCTACTCTCAAATGACTCATCCAGAGGAAAAAACAATCTAGGTGCAGGATGGATGTGCACTGTACTGTTTTTTCAACTTTTTCATAAGTTTGAATTTCTTCAAAATAAAAAATGTGGGGGTGGGAGAAAGGAGTAGATAATTCTACCTGAGAGGACAGTGAGATATTACAAGCTGTAAGAGGGAGAGAGAGCCTGGAGGAGACAGGAGCTATTTAAATTGATGCTAACTCATAAATTGTACATGTGTATCAGAAACTTGTATTCACTGCTGCTGAAAATCAGCCGTGGAAAGGAAAACATCCTAGATCCCGTATCTATCTAAGACTTTCCTATGCCAACATTAAGTGGGACATACTAAGGCCCTATAGAGGTGATGAAGTATGGTGCAATCCTCTAGGAGTGAAAAATCTGTTGACAGGGAATTCTCTCCTATCCACATACAAGTATCTAAATCCTGCATATAGGCAACATGTTTGCAATCAAGAATATGGAAAGACAACTTGTTTTTTTTTTAACCTGGTAAGTAAGTTATTTTCCTCAATTATGTATTTGCTGGTTGAAAATACTTTTAGCTTCCCCCAAAGCTGTATGGGTATCTTATTTTCTGTTGATGCTTCACTATGTACATGCATATAAAATTTCTCAATTTGTGCTTCTCTGAAAGACATCAATGATCAAGAACTTCATCTTAATTAAACTCATGTTGTTGTAACATGTGCTACTTTTGAGTTATTTCAGTGAGCATTACACAAATATTTACCACTTCCATTCCTTGCCCAAACCTACTGGCCACTATGAAATTCAAATATTTATAATTTAATGATATGAACTTAAGAATATGAGTATCATAATAATAATACCAAAAACATATACATGCCACTCTAGGGCTCATGAAGTGCTATCATACACATTAACTTCCCTATGTTCACAGATGTAAAAACAGAAGAGAGAAAGAAGTAAGGCAAATAAGATAGCTAAGCGGCTAAGACAAGTAAACACAGGTTATGAGTGAGGACAGGCATCTTCAAGGTTTACAACCAGCTATAAAGGAAAATTTCCCTGTTATGTTTTGTTGGAAAAGAACAATTAGCAAATACTGCAGAATGGGGACCAGGCAACTCTCACATCTATTTTTAACTGGGCTCCTGACCTCTCTGACTCCCTAAGGCAAGTCGGCAAGGCCTTCGGTTTCTTCTTCTGTCGGCTGAGGTTGGAGCCTCTGACCTTGCTCACTGAGGTGGCCTATGAGTTGGTAAACATCACTGAAAATTCAGGACACTGTTGACAATCACATATTACTGCCTGTCGGCGTCTCCTAAGAAAGCTGCAGAGCATGACAAAGACCCCTGATTGATTACGCTTCTTGCTTTTACACTTGTGAAAGAAGATTCATGCATCAGAATTTGGAACAGAGTACTTTTAAGGTTCCTGGGAATGCTATATTCCCACTTCTTCTCCCTGTCCCAGCTCTAGGCCTTGTTATAACGATGCAACCAGTGGTGGGAGGCTGGAAAACATGAAGGTTCACTGGCAAAAACCCTCCGCCACGAGGAACAGAATGCTCTTCAGAGAAGCCCAGCCTGACTGCACCAACTTTGCCAACATCACCAAGCTGACGTTTGTCATCTCAGATGCCAAAGGCAAAATGACTTCCAAACTTTGCCAAGATTTGAAAAAGAGCGAAGGAAATAATGATTCCCCAGGATGCTGCAGTGTATACTGCAGAATTGCCAACTATCCCCCACCTCACCCCCTCACCATACTAACACGAAGCTGAAAACACACACGAAAACGACCAAGAAAGACTCATCCCAATGGCCTCAGATGACAAATGTATACACTTGTGGTATGGAGAAAGCAGTCCACAGAACCCATCCAAAAAGAGTAGTTCGCATCTACTGCCAGACACAATGCAGACACAGTAAAACTGTCCCGTGCTTTTGAGGGCAGAAGTGGGCCCTCCATTCTCCTACCCCTATGTTACCATGTGGCTGGATTTTGCTCTCTATTCCATATTTTGTTCCCCCAAAAGAGGAGTGACTTGGGACTAGTGCCTTTGGGAAAAGGAAGCAAGCACATGGGAGCCGCCCCCTCTGGCTGAACATTTTATTACAGGCCTCTGGCATAAACCATCAAAACAAAGAGCTCTTTGGATAAGAGCTCTTTTGGATCAGCATGCCTGCAGAGATGACATATTCTGGTCTACTGTGGACTCCTAAAAAGTTTCCTGTAGAAGCAGGCTCCTCCCCAACAACTGAA
Source organism: Suricata suricatta (assembly GCF_006229205.1). Lineage (NCBI taxonomy): Eukaryota > Metazoa > Chordata > Mammalia > Carnivora > Herpestidae > Suricata > Suricata suricatta. The sequence goes on along the minus strand of NC_043700.1, from coordinate 71,252,019 downwards.
AGGGCTACAGTTTTGGGGAGTCAGTTCAACTTGAGCAGAAAGTACCAGAAGTTATTTGGCTATATATCAGGTTGCATTTTTCAATCAAGCCATTACTGGTAATAAAGCAGATGCACTCATCTTGACTTCTATGTTGATTTCTCAGTTGGTTGTGATTCAAAAGGAGAAGGGGGTCTTATTTTTAGTGAACCCCCTAAAACCACATATCTTTCTGGAAATTCTCTTCTCATACTCATAAAACCAATCTAGAGACCTGTACAGCATCACCAATGACTCCATAAAGCAGAAGAAACCCAGGAGGGCCAGCTGCCATGGCTAGGCATGCATTTCCTGTGAGGGAAGAGCTTTTACATGTCTGCTGCGATTTTTTAAAGTTCTGGAACTGTCCATGGAGGAAAAATGAATGGTACCCAGCTGCATGATTTCAGGCTGCATTTTTATTATAGGCTTCTAGTATAAATCACCAGAACAAAGCCTGTATGAGCTGCCTGAATGTCAGAGACAAAAATAGTGTCACAGAACACTGTTAGGTAATTTTTTTTAACTACTATATATTTATATCAACAAAAGACCCCTAAGCTTTCATACTCCTGGGCATCTTTAGTAATGTGTTTATATTTTATTTTCTACATATCCCCACCTGACTTTCTAGTATGACAGACTTTTTGGTGTAGTAGTATACCAAAATCATTACAGTTATGTGTTCTAAGTATAGCACCATCTTCTCGGACAAGGGTTCATTGTTACTATGTGCAATCTCTCATCCAAGCACATATTCTGAGGGAAAAACAAACCAGCATAAGGGAATGTGGAAATGGGAGAAAAGCCCTTTCCAAACACAATACTGGAGGTTTCGTCCTCAGGAATAAATCTCTGGGAAGACTGAGCATGCTGCCTGGAGACGTTCCCTTATCAGGAGAAAACAGATAGCAGCAGAGAAACAAGGCTGGGTCAGAAAGCAGCTTTGTAGGCCTAAGAGAGTCACCTGAGGAAAAGGCTAGGTGACATTCCTCAGGTTCCTCAAGGCTGGGTAGAGGGCAAAACAAAACCTCAGTTTCCCCATGGGTTTCCCACAGTAGCTGGCTGAACCTTTCAATTTTATCTTATTGCTTTTTTGGTTTCTTTTTCTATTTATTAAAAAAATTTTTTTAATGTTTTATTTACTTTTGAGAGAGAATGTGACCAGGAAAGGGGAGAGAGAGAAAAAGAGAGAGAGACAGACAGAATCTGAAACAGGCTCCAGGCTCTGAGCTGTCAGCACAGAGCCCGATGAGAGGCTCGAACTCATGAACCACGAGATCATGACCTGAGCCAGAGTCGGACTCTAAACTGATTAAGCCACCCAAGTACTCCGCTTTTTGCTGTTTCTTAAGAGGAATGAGATGGCATCATGATTTACAAACAAAGGTGAAGGGAATTGTTCAATAAGGACAAATTCTTTTTGGAAAATGGTAACTTTTAAAGGCAATGGGTAAGTGGATGATCAAGACGGTGGAATAGGAGGATCCTGTATTCATCTCCTCCCAGACACACCAAGGCTGCAGCTACATATAGAGCAACCTCTCTGAAAAAGACCTGAAGAGTAGCAGAACATTCTTCCAGAGCTATAAACAGCCTGGTGAGAATGGGAGAATGGTAGGAGGGGCAGAGATGTGTATTGGGACCTCTACCACCCATGTGGGATCCGTAAGCAGGAGGAATATCACAGGTGTGGAGATCCTCCTTGAAGAGTGAGAGGTTCAGGATCCACATTGAGGAGGTCTGAGTGGCTCAGCTGGTTATGCATCTGACTCGATTTCAGCTCAGGTTATGATCTTGTGGTTTGTGAGATTAAGCCCCACATCAAGCTCTGTGCTGACAGCATGGAGTCTGCTTGGGATTCTCTCTTTCTCAAAGTAAAGAAATATTTAAAAATAAAATATCAATAAATAAACACACAAAAAGATTCACATCAGACACCCCCTGCCCTGGGGCACTATTCTGGAAGGATGAGCCCCCATAATGTCTAGCTTTGAAAGTCAGCAGGGAGTAACTCTAGGAGCTTTGAAAATGAGTAGGGGTTACCTCCAAGGGAGCCAGAGATATAGGAAACCAAGAGTCTTCTCTTAAAGGGCCTATGCATGAAGCTGACTTGCCTGGAGACTAAGCACAGAGACAGAAGATGGCAAAGTACCTGGGTCATATGTGAAGTAGAAGTACTGATGAGTTTTAGGGCATGTGAAAGAGGCAGGGATCTGTAGGAATATTCTCTAGGAACAGAAGCACTGGCAAGCACCATTCTTGCCCTCCTACCTAGATGGCCCACTGCTGGCCAGAGCCAGTTCTGATCTCTGCCTCCCTTGTGAGCACTATTCACCCTGCCCCTGTAGTCCCCCGTGGACCTACCACACCCAACCTCCTAGCCTTGGCTGGTGTCCCTCCATAATGGCTCCTACCTGCCATACCCAATGGGCAGACTCTGTCAGGACCAGCAAATCTCCAAAGCAGCCCCACCCTGCCATAACTGGCAGGTGGCTCCTCCAAACCTGCTCCCACACAGCCACAACCAGATAGCCTTGAACAGGAATAGTGCCCCATGTCGTTCTCACCCCACCACACCTGACAAGTGGCCTTAGCTGGCACCAGGGCTGCTCCAAAGTGGCCATTGTGCTGGGGAGCAGCTCTGTCCCCCCGGCACACCCATAATAGTTGAGTCTTGCAACCAGCCATAATTAGGACTAGAGCATACTCCCCAGAGCATACTCGTAGTGGACTCAGCTGAACATCTCAGCTGTGCCCAGTGGGTGGTGGGAGAGGGATCAGGCCCACCCACCAGTGAGGCCACAGCAATCATATCCCAGTTAAAATAGAAGGGTATATGCAACCCACACAGGGGATGCCCCAGGTGGTCCTGGTTATGGTTCTAGCAAGGGGAGGACTCTGTTTCTGGGTCCCCCAGGATGTCTTCTACGTTAGACCACTCCTTCAAGACCAGGACACGCAACTGAGCTCCTTACCACACAGAAACTAACACAGAGAGTCAGACAAAATGAAGAGACAGGGGAATATGTTCTAAACGAAAGAACAAGACAAAAATGTCAGAGAAAGAACTGAACAAAATGAAGATAAGCAATCTACCTAATAAAGAGTTTAAAGTAATGGTCATAGGGGCACCTGGGTGGCTCAGTCAGCTGAGCCTCCAACTCTTGATTTCAGCTCAGGTCATGGTCTCATGGTTCATGAGTTCAATTCCTGCAACAAGCTCTTTGCTGCACAGAGCCTGTTTGGGATTCTTTCTCCCTTTCTCTGCGCCTCTTTCCATCATGTGTGCTCTCTCTCTCCTTCTCCCTCTTTCCCTCTACCCCCCCCCTCTCAAAAGTAAATAAATAAACATAAAAAATGACCATAAAGATGCTCACTGAACTGGGGAGAAGAATAGATGAACACAGTAAAAACCAAAGCAAAGAGCAAAAAGAATCAATCAGAGCTAGAATACAATAACAAATGAAAAATACACTACAGAGATTCAACAGCATATTAGAGAATGCAGAACAGGTCAATGATCTGGAGACAGGATAGTAGAAATCATCCATGCTGAACAGTAAAACAAAAAAAGGATTAAAAAATGAGAAACTTTTAAGGGACCTACGGAATAACATCAAGCGGACTAAAATTTGCATTATAGAGGTCATAAAGGGCAGGAAGAAAAGGGGCAGAAAGTAGCTGAAAACTTCCCTTATTTGGGGAAGAAAACAGATATCCAGGTCTGGTAGGCAGAGAGTGCCCCAAACGATATGACCCCCAAAGAGATCCTCAGAACAACACATAATAATTAAAATTTCAAAAATTAAAGAGAGAATCTTAAAAGGAGCAGGAGAAAAGCAACTAATTATGTACAGAGGAGCCCTCCATAAAGCTATCAGCTGACTTTTCCAGGGAAACTTTGCAGGTCATAAAGGGAGGGGCAGGATACATTTGCAGCGCTGAAAGAAAAAGCCTTACAACCCAGCATATCCTACCTGGCAAGGTTGTCATTCAGAATTGAAGGAGACACAGAGTTTCCCAGTCAAACAAAAAGTTAAAGGAGTTCATCGCCTCTAAGCTAACCTTACAAGAAAATTTTAAGGGCATTCTTTATGTCAGAAACAAAACAAGATGGAAAATACGAAGTCAAATACATAAAACTGGCAGACGGAGAGTAAAAATGTAGTGTTTTCAGCATGTGTTTGAATTAAATGAACATCAACTAAAAATAGCCTGCTAATACATAGATTGTTATATATGAGCCTAATAATAACCACAAATCAAAAACCTGAAACAGATACACAAAAAATATAAAGAGGAAGGAACTGAAATGTAACACTTAAGAAAGTCATTACAAAAAGAGCAAGCGAACAAGGGAGAACCACAAAAACAATCAGAAAGCAATTAGCAAAATGGCAGTAAGTACATACCTATCTATGATTACTTTAAACAGAAATGGACTAAATGCTCCAACCAAAAGACAAAGGGTGAATGACCAAATTAAAAAACAAAAAAACAAAAACAACAATAAAAATAAAACCAAGACCTATTTATATGCTGCCTACAAGGGACTCACTTCAAACCAAAAGAAATACTTCACTGAAAGTGAAGGGCTGGAAAAAGATATTCCATGCAAATGAAAACAAAGAGAAAGCTGGGATAGTAATACTTATACCAGACAAAACAGACTTGCAAACAAAGACTGTAAGAAAAGACAAAGAAGGGCCTTACCGAATGATAAGCAGGTGAATCCAACAAGAGAATGTAACAACTCTAAATATATATGCACCCAACATAGAGGTGCCTACATATATAAGGCAAATATTAGCAGACATAAAGGAGAAAAATGACAGTAATACAGTAATTGTGGGGGACTTTAACCCACTTATATCAACTGACATATCCAGGCAGACAATCCATAAGGAAACAGTGGCCTTAAATAATACACTAGATCAAATGGACTTAACAGGTATACATAGAACATTCCATCCCAAAATGGCAGAATACATGTTCTTCTTAGTGCACAGGGAACATCCTGCAGGACAGATCACACTAAACCACAAAACAAGTCTCAACAGATTTAAAAAGACTGAAATGATATTAAGCATCTTTTCCAACTGTAACTGTGTGAAAGAAATCGATTTCAAGAAAAAAACTGGAGAAAAACACAAACATGTGAAGACTAAACAGGCTAATAATGACCAACAGGACAATGAAGAAATTAAAGAGCAAGAGAAACAAACAAAAACCTTGAGACAAATGAAAACAGAAACACAACATTCCAAAATCTATGAAATGCAACACAAGCAAAACTTCTGAGAGACCTACCTTGAGGCCTACGTCAAGAAATAATAAAAATCTCAACAAAACAATCTCACCTTACATCTAAAGGAATTGAAAGAAGAAGGAAAAACAAAGCCCAAAGTTCGTGTAAGGAAGAAAACAATAAAGATCAGAATGGAAATAAAAGAACTAGAAGCTAAAAATAAAAGAGTAGAAAACTAAATCTGATTCTTTGAAAAGATAAACAAAGAAACTATAAGGAACAATGAATACTACTCAGCAATGAAAAAGAACATGGACGGAACAGGAGGGTATTATGCTATGTGAAATAAGTCGGAGAAAGACAGATATTATATGTTCTCACTCATATGTGGAATTTGAGAAACTTAACAGAACACCACAGGAGAAGGGAAGGAAAAAAAGTTACAAACTGAGAGGGATCCAAACCACAAGAGACTCTTAAATACAGAGAACAAACATAGGGTTGATTGCAAGGGTGGGGGGCATTGGGGGAAGGTAAAAATGGGTGAGGGGCATTGAGGAGGGCACTTTTTGGGATGAGCACTGGGTGTTGTATGTAAGTGATGAATCATGGGATCTACTCCTGAAGCCAAAAGCGGAGTATATACTTTCTATGTTAGCTAACTTGACAATAAATTATTTATGAAAAAAATGTATCTCAATAAAAACAAAAAAGAGATAAAATTAACAAACCTTTGGTGAAACTTATCCAGAAAAAAAAGTCTCAAAATCAAAAATGAAAGAGAAACTTATATCACAGAATTACCAAGGATTATAACAGACTACAATGATACACCTGCAAATTGAACAACATGGAGGAAATGGATAAATTCCTAGAACACACATTTTTCCAAATCTGAATCAGGAAGAAATAAAACATCTGAGCAAATTATTAATAATGAAATTGAATCAGTAATCAAAAACCTCCCAAGAAACAAAAGTCCAGAACCAGAAAGCTTCATGGGTGAATTCTACCAAACATTTAAAGAAGAATTAACACCTATCCTTTTCAAACTATTCCAAAAAACTGAAGAGGAAGGAACGATTCCAAATTCATTCGAAGAGTCCAGCATTAGCTCAGTACCAAACCTAAAGACACTACAAAAAAAAAAAAATAGAAAAGGAAAAAGAAAATTAAAGGACAATATCCTTCATGAACATAGATTCAAAGATTCTCAACAAAATGTTACTAAACCAAATCCAATGACACATTTAATGGGTCATACACTACAATCAAATGGGATTTATTCCAAAGATGCAAGAATCCCTGCAAAAACAACCAACGTGATCTACCACATTAACAAAATGAAGGATAAGAATAATATGATCATTTCAACAAATATAAAGTATTTGACAAAATTCAACACCATTTATGATAAAAACTCACAACAAAATGGGTATAGAGGGAATGTATACCTCAACATAATAAAGACTATATAGTTACAAACCCACAGCTAACATCATACTCAATCGACAGTACTGGAAGTCCTAGTCATAGTATTGGGACAAGAAAAAAAAGATATCCAAATTGATAAGAAAAAAGAAAAACAGGGGTGTCTCGGGGGCTCAGTCCATTAAATGTCCGATTCTTGATTTTGGCTCAGGTCATGATCTCATAGTTTATGAGATTGAGTCCCAAGTTGAGCTCCATGCTGATAGTGCTGAGCCTGCTTGGGATTCTCTCTCTCTCTGTCTCTCTCAAAAATAAATAAATGAATAAATAAATAAGTAAACTTAAAAAAAAAAAGAAAAACTGCCACTATTTGTAGATGACATGATATAATATATAGAAGACCTTAGAGATTCCACCAAAAAACTATTAGGATAAACCAATGATGCTGAAGGATACAAAAGTAGTATATAGAAGTTGGTTGTGTTTTTCTTAGAATGAAATACCAGAAAAAAAATATAAGAAAATAATCCTATTTACAACTGCACCAAAAAGAACATATCTAGGAATAAATGTAACCAAGGAGATCTGTACTCTGAATACTATGAGACTCCAGGTTTCAGCTTAGGTCATGATCTCATGGTTCAGTTTGTGAGATGGAGCCCTGTGTAGGGCTCTGCTCTGCACTGAGAGCATGGAGCCTACCTGGGATTCTCTCTCTGCCCCCTCCCCATGCATGTGCGCTCTCTGTCTCTCTCAAAAATAAACAAGCTTTAAAAAAATACATAAAATTCCTAAATAATTAAATAACTGAATACATAAACAGGGAGTATGATATTTTTTAAAAGACAAAAGACATTTAAAGGGGAAAAAACCACAATTTCTATATATGGAAGATACTCTTAGGGGGGGAAAAAACCCCTCAACGGATATATCAAAGAGCATAGCAGACATAACTGGGAATTTGTGAACTGAAAGAAAACGTAGAGAAAATTTTTCTGGATGAAGTACACCCTAAAGATCCTAAAAGAATATTTCATTACGATCACTATTTGCATGGTGATATGTATAGCTGAGGGCTGCCCAGAGCTACAGCTGCTCCCTCAATGGTGGGTCTGGAAAAAGACTAATTAGGTTAGATTTTCTTTTATCCATTTCTTCTTCTGAATCAGCACTCTTTCCCTCTTTTCTCTCTCCCCAGATTTAGATCTCTCACCCAGTGGATGCTGTCGTAAGAAACAGTACACATGATCAGTGTCAATGCTGAACAGTCAGTGCCTGTCTGTGTGTCTATCAGCATGTGGATGCACGTCTGTAAACATATTACATACACATCCGTCAATGGTATTACGTTTTGAAATCTACATGTACCTGCAAAATAACAACGCCTACCGGCAACTCCAAGAATAGTGGAATACAGATTGGAAGCTAAGCACGAGTTCTTCTCTGACTGGGACACTAAGCGGTTGTGTGACTGTGGTCAAGTCACAACAGCAGCTCTCTCATCTGTAAATTAAAAGGACTACACTGAATAGTTTCCAAGATCTTTTTCTACTCTGTTCTCATTCTGTTTGTAACTTTAAGAAGCTAACAAGCTTCAGACCACTCGTGTACTTTATACTATAGAACAGGTCTCTGTGCAGAGCCTTGTTCTTACTTACAATAGCAAGTGATAATCAGGCTTTCAGGGGTACAGCAGACCAGAAGCAATGACTGACAAGTGGAAAATGAGCAAGAAGGGGCTCCTTGAGTCAAATACACTAACAGTAGTTTAAAAAAGGTGAGGGGTAGATGACTGTGATAGTAAGGAAAAAGACTATCATATAAAATCTAAAAAGAATGGCTATTTTTAGCCATTTACTGTAGGATCAGATAACTTTACACACCTCAATAGCCTTTGAAGGCACCATTATATTACAGCACTGACCAATAACTGATGTTGCTGATGACCTTGAGTAATCAAGAGAAGGTTAGCTTATATGTTCAACATACCGTATGTGAAAGTGGGATAGTATAAAATGCACTTCAGAAAGATGCCCATAAAGAGGTTAAAAAATGGCAAAAGGGTTTTAGACACCTAGAACTTTCTTTCATATGGACTCCTCATGTATGTGCATTTTCTATGTAAGTGCATGCAATTATATAGAAAAATATTTATTTAAGGTATTATATACATGTTATATGAAAGGTACTGTCAAGTGCCCCAAGAGAGATCCATGAACTGCTTTTTGGAAACTTAAAATCAAACACAAAAATCACCATAAACAATATACATTAAAAGGATGGTCAATCAACTATACAAAACAAGTAGAAGTCTTGTTATTCATACAGTTAGGCTTCATGTGGGGAATACTGCAGGTAAGACTGCTACAGAGGTGGGGGAGGTGAAGAGGGAGGCTTTTCAAGAATCTATGGAAAGCTCAGAAAAGATTCATGGCAGGGAAGGAGTCAAACGCTTTCCACGTGAGGGGAGGGGAAGTCATGCTGCCTCCTGAACATGTAAGTCCATCATCCTCATGAGTCATCTGAGTTCATGGGAGACAGCCAGTCACTGACATCAGAAGGCAAGTGCTGGGCCATCAGAAGAGTTTAAGAGCTGAAAGGGAACCCTTCCACATTCGTGTGTCTGAGCTCACAGACACCCCACTTTTATAGGGACAAGGGTCACAGGGCAAAACTCCTCACCCCTGGAACACCCTACGTTACAAAGGAATGAAGGAAAACCATCAAAGTGACTCAAATAGTGACTGGTAAGATTAAAGACTGAGAATACAATGTAATTATAAGTACTACAGATTAGATTAAAGCACATCATTGAAATGGAAAAATATTTTAATAGAAAACTGTCACATTGTGTTTTCTTAGTCAAATAACATCATTGATTGTGAACAGAGAGGTAAATATAGATCTGATTATAAATGTATGCATTTAAACACTTCCCTAATACTGTGTTCCTGAATTTCTATTTCATAGAAGTTTGAGTTAAAAACAACTTTTATAATTACGTTTAGAATTAAGAGTCAGGGAAGCACTTCAGCCTAATGCTCTCTAGAACTAGTCAAGTATTTCTAAATCTATTAGGTACTTCAAAACAAAGTATTACCAGTATCTGCTATGTACAGAGAGCTAGGATATTGACAGCTAACTTTAAATAAATATGCCATAAGAAAATTAAAAATTAAATTAACCTCAAAGTATTTTACAGAGTATTCACATCATCCTTTCTTTAAGGAGCAAGATCCCTTACGGTGCAACCTTGCATACATGTTCAAGTATGAATCTCTAGTATAAGGCCTGGTCTCTCCATTGTTTGTTAGTTTCCAGAGAGCAGCATCGTATCAGATTTACTGACATCATATTTCCTCCCCTCTTTAGTTCGCTTCTTCCTGCTAATGGTAATACAGTTAACCCTTGAACAACATAGCTTTGAACTGTGTAGGTCCATTTATACATGGATTTTTTTCGATACAGTAGAGTATTATAAATATATTTTCTTTTGCTTATAACTTTCTTACTAATGTGTTCTTTTCTAGGAGACTTATTATAAAATAGAGTATAATACATATAATCTACAAAATATGGATTACTTGACTCTGTATGTTACCAGTATGGTTTCTGGTGAACAGCAGGCTATTAGTAGATATGTTTTTGGGGAGTCAAAACTTATATGTGGATTTTTGACTGTGGGCCTCTAACCCCTGTGTTGTTTGGGGGTCAACTGTGTATACTCTTGTGCATGAAAGGAAGTTTTGTAAAATATGGTAAACAATGACCCAGTTTTCACTCCACAGCTGCCAGAGCCAATTCCAGACATCTTTGATATGTAAAACCTCAGGCTAATCCTGAGAAAAGAGGAGAATATTCTTGCGTACATGCATGGAAAACATTTTTTACAGCCTTTTCCCCAGTCAGTTCTGCCTCCTGAAACAAAAGACATTCAGTTACTAGGGGGCTCTGTGTTATGTACAGATAACAGCTTTCAAATAAGCAAAACAGGAGCAGAGCCACTGGTTCCCAATTAATCTAATTGTGGCGCAGCCTGGTTATCAGAAGTAGCTATCTACTGGCCATGATGAGCGACCCACCCGCGGGCATCCGAAGAGACAGCCATGTTCTCTTTGCTTTCTTCTGCATAGGGGCTGACACCAGGTGGGCAGCATTTCCAATAACAAACTGAAGGGGGGGGGCGGGCGTGCGTGCGTGCGTGTGTGTAAGAGAGAGAGAGAGAGACAGAGAGAGAGACAGAGACAGAGAGAGAGACAGAGACAGAGACAGAGAGAGAGAGAGAGAGACAGAGAGAGAGACAGACAGACACACCAAGCAGGTTTGCGCATGCATACATTTCAAACAAACTTGATGAAATCTCACCCTTACTAGAAACATTAGCAAATTATGAAACAAACAGACTTGTAAATTTGTCATTTTATCAAATACGTTTTCTTTCCTAATTTTATTTCCATTTCACATCTCAGGTACAAAGTATTATAAGTAGAAAAATCGAGATGATACTGATAAGTAGGAAACAGTAAACTGTAGGCAGATAATGTAAGATTCTGCTTAAATTCTATAGATGAATAATTATTTAATAAGTTAAGGAAGATTCTGTACCAGAGTAAGAGGTTTTACTAGGCCAAAGTAATGAGCGAGGCTGAATCCCTGCTACTGAAAACAAAGACTGCTGCTCTAGGTTGAGCTGTAATCCTGCCTATAAGCAAGAAAATGGGCTGAATGACCTTTTCGGTCTGAAGATTTATGATGGGATTCCATATAATTCTAAAACTAATGGTAAAATAAGAAGATAAAATGCCTGTGGTCCTAAGAAACATTCAGAAGAGTCATCAATCAGAAAGGGGGTGGGGGGAGGGGTTGTAACCACTGGTCGACATAGTAGCCTGTGTGATAGCTGGGGGTACAGGCACACTGGGGTTGGGGGGGCCACGGGGGATGAAAACAAGTATCGTATCTACACACACAGACGTTTATATAAACATATAAAGTTATAAATACACACACACACACACACACACACACACACACACACACACATATACACACAGCTAAGCTGAAAAGCCGGAAAGGAAATCATGGGGTCCATGGCGGTAGTGGAGCTTAAAGCCATATATCACCCAAGGGTCACTGTAAGAAATAGGGTGGCAAAGGGGTTATGGGCTGGAACCTGGAAATAACTACTGGGTTTGTATCTAGCTCCTCCACTTACTTTCTAATTGGGATGATGATGATAACTGCCTGATACAGTTATTACGAGATTTAAAAAGGTTAACACATGTGAAGAAAGGACCTCCAACAGTCCCTGCCACATAGCACGCACTTGGTAAATGTCAGTTGGTTTTACTACTATCATTATTGTTCACTCGACAGAGAGGACACCAGATGTTGGCCACTTAAAGCCCTTCCCCGACCTCCGCCTTAAGGCTGTGAGACACCTGGGGCAGGGAGACAGGAATCAGGAAATCCTAGTCCAGGCAGAACATGTTCTGCCACCAACTGCAGGAGTGGCCATGAAGGAGGCCACCTGCTTCAAGCCAAAAGTGAAAAGAAAGTCTTGAGAAATCAGGACCCTGGCCCTGTACCTGGCACGCTGGCACTATCCAAGCTGAGTGATATTCAGGAGCTGAGAAAGTCCCATGGAAACAGTTTGTTTAATAAAGCCCACTGGGCCTTGGCAGAGACCACCATGAACTCCTCCCACACAGATACCCCCACAATCCAGGGTAGAGTGTTCAAGTGGAAAAATCATACTGAGTACTGAGTGGAATAAATAAAAACAAATCCACACCTGGACATGTCCTGGCTAGAGCTATCAGAGAGAAAAATCAGATTACTTACAAAGGATGCAGACTTCTCATCAGCAATAATAGATGCCTGAGGACAATGGAATCATGTCTTCAGCATGCTGAGGGGAAATAACTGTCAACTTAGAATTCTGTGCTATCATTCAACAGCTAGAAATGACCGGAGGCACAGAAATACTGAGACTGAATCACCCACAGACCCAGAATGCAAGGGATACTGGCTCAGGCAGGAAAGAGCTCGAAAAAGGAGAGTGAGATGTAAGACACAGACTTTGCTAGGAAAGGAAAAAACCAGATGGGAGCCTCCTGAACCGTCCACAACCCAAACTAAAAAGCTGCCTTCACACATGGGTTCGCGGGACCATCTTCCCTGAGATTACAGAGAGGAAGCTGTCTTTCTGTCTGTGCTCTGAGGCTCCCTCTTGCTTTCTCAGGAACCTGATTCTATCAATAATTTCCTCTTCTCTATATGTTACTCCTTTAAAACTAACTTTTAGTTGTTTAACAATTTATTACAGGCAGGCGTTCTCAAATAATTTATACTGAAAACCAGCAGTTCCTGCCGCCCTCACCTGCCAGTCCTGTTCCCTGGCAGCAACCACTTGCAGATCTTTGAGCTGTCTTGTCATATTTATCTTCCTATTTTTAAGTAGTATGCAGCGCCCGGGGACCTTTGGAAAATCCATCACCTGCTGGCCAAGGCTGCTGGCCATTTGCCATGTGATGATCCTTCCTTCATCTGGGAAAAAGACAGTTGATAGCTGTCCTAATGACACAGTGTTCTTGTTTTAGAACATGGAGCCCCTCCCAAGACATGGCCCATTCCATTCTTACGAGATACATATTTTTTAATGTTTATTTCTTTATTTTGAGAGAGAGAGAGCGAGCAAGCAGGAGAGAGGCAGAGGGACAGGGAGAGAGAATCCCAAGCAGGTTCTGCACTGTCAGCATGGAGCCCGACATTGGGCTCAAACCCACAAAGCTGAGCCAAAACCAAGAGTTGGAAGCCTAACTAACTGAGCCACCTCGGTGCAACCCACACATAATTTAAAGTTTTAAGGGAAGATATTTTGCAGTACTTGTATCTTACTTTGTCTCTTAGGAATTTACCCATACTTGCTACTTCACTGTATTTCTATTCAAGGACAAAACATGCCACCCTTAAGTGCAACCCCACAGTGAGTTGAGTAATGTTAAAGTCAAAAAGTCAAACTGGTAGGTGGTAGGTCACTTCACCGCCTGGGAAGCAGGTACTCCCACCACAGGCATCAACTTGGGTATGAATAGTCTAGAATGAGATGAGCCTGTTCCTCCTAAAAGCCTGGTAAGGGTGGGAGTTACAGGTAGGGGGTGTGGGGGGGTCAGTCACTATTTGAACTTTGGGAACAAAAAAGATACTTCACCAGAAGGCTGAGAAACCAGTAGAGGTAATATTTGATTACTTAATATTACCTTTACATAAAAATTTTTTAAACTTCATTGAAAACCCTTTTGACTAATAATCTGTCTCCTGAGAACTCTCAATTTTTCACTCATTGCCTTATTTTTAAAAATTAAAAAAAAAAAGCCAGAAACAAAAACAAAAAACCCCATCTACCAACTTAGGGCTTGGAATGGAGAAAGAGACCTCCCCGAATCTGTGGCCAAAAATATTCCTGGAGCATATTCTCACTTTTTTCTTGCCTTATCAATTTGGAATGTGACTTCTGATAATGGTAGATAACAATTTAGTTCTTTTATTTCCCCAAATCCTAGTTACATCAGTTGTTAAATCAGTAGTTAGTTCTATTATTATTAATAGGTTTCTCAGCTGAGCTGTTAAGTATACTATGATCACATTTCCTTTCTTTTTTAAATTTTTAATGTTTTATTTTGTTTTCTGAAAGAGAGAGACAGAGGATGAGCAGGGGAGGGGCAGAGAGAGAGAGGGAGACACAGAATCGGAAGCAGGCTCCAGGCTCTGAGCTGTTGGCACAGGGCCTGATGTGGGGCTTGAACTCATGGACTGTGAGATCATGACCTAAGCTGAAGTCAGACGCTTAACCACCCAGGTGCCCCCCCACACTTCCCTTCTCGAATGCTGTGTTTTTCCTGGAGTTGACGAGTGTTCATTTCATCATTTGTTTCATATTTTTTACTTTACTTATTGCTTATTATTCTCAAAGACTCCACATGTAAAATCTTGTGTCTACACAAACATTAGATATCTGCTATTCCCGCCCAACTACCCTTTCTTTCTTGACACGGCTCTGTTCTGGAGCCATCCATCCAGCTCCCCCACCAGATCCCTAGGCCTGCTGTAGAGACAGATGGCAGTCTGGAGCCTCTCCATTACTCTAGTAGGTTTTCATGAGAGTAAAAGGCTAGGTTTTTGAGAACCTGTCAGAAAACATTATTCTACTGTCATAACTGACAGTGCTGGATACAGAATACTAAATTAGAACCATTTTGTTTCTTCCTAAGACTTTTTTTAAGGCACCATTTCATTCTCTTCCAGCTTTAAGCACTTCTTTTAAGAAGTGCGATGACTTTATGAGGTGCCTGGGTGGCCCAGTCAGTTAAGCATCTGACTCTTGATCTTGGCTCAGGAAGCATCTGACTCTTGATCTTGATTCAGGTCATGATCTCAGTTCGTAAGGCTGAGCCCCTCCTTAGGCTCTGCACTGACAGCACGTAGTCTGCTTGGAATTCTCTCTCTGACCCTCCCCAGCTCATTCATTTTCTCTCTCTCTCAAAATAAATAAACTTAAAAAATATTTTTTAAAAGTATGATGACTTTCTGATTCTCAGTCATTTGCATGTGACTTTTCTTTTCTTTTTTATATAAGTTCCAGTATCTTATCTCTATCCCATGCATCCCTATGCTTCATGATGACATGCCTGTCTGTGAGACTATTTTTGTTCCTTGCACTAGGTCCTGGGCAGGCCCTTACTATTTGGAGATTCAGGTCCTTCAGTTCTGGGAAATGAATCTGTGTTATTTGATAGTTTCTTCTTGTCTATGGTCTCTCTTCTGTCTTCTGGAACTCCTATGAATCAGATGTTGGACATCCTAGACCGAGTCTCTAATCTTCTAATTTTATCCCCAACTGTCCAATTCACTGTATTTGTTACACTTTCTGGAAGATTTTCTTAACTTTATCTTCTAACTCTTCTGGATTTTTTTTTTGTCATCATAATTTTAATTTCTTAGACATTTTTGTTCTGATTATTTTTAAAAAGTACTGTCATGTTCCTACCTCAAAGATGCAGATACCTTCTTTATCTGAGGATATTTATAAAAGCTTATCATTTTTAAGGTATTCTTTTACCGTGTGCATTATCTGCTGCCTCTTATTTCCTTTAGTCTTTTTATTCTGGGCTGTCTCCATTATGTTGGAGAATTTCCTCAAATGTCTAGTGATTTTTGGCCATCAGTCTTTATTTTGAAGTAAGGTACTAAAATGCTGATTACAAGTTCAATATAAGTATCCAGGGCTTGCTGACCAGTGGCCTGCATTCTAGGATAATCAGGTGGCCAGGCAGTTTTTGTTTTTTTTATAGAGACCCCCACCACCCCGAGTGTCAGTATCTGAAGCTCTTCTCTTCAGGAACGCATAATATAATCTCCAAACAAGTTCCTGCAGATTCCTGCTTAGGGTGGTTACGCACGGTCCCCTGAGCTCCTCAAGCAGGTGGAGAAAAGCACTGGGCAGGCCCTGGAATCTAGAGTGCGGAGAATCTTTAATATCAGTGTCTTTTCTGTACCTGGGTTTCCCAGGGAGAATGAATTATCAGTGGAATTTCTCCCAAAATTATAGATTCCTGGGGGGATAGGGCAGCTGTGGAGGGTCAGGGAGAGGACCTTAGGTCTAACTGCTCTGTATCCAGACTCTGGATCAATCCTTTGTTTCCACCTCTCCCTGGCCTTCCACAATAATTAAGGATCCCATATCCTGCCCATTTCTAAGGCTACACAGGGCACACCACCTCGCTTCTCACTGGTGGCCCTTTCTGCAGGCTTTCTGTTCCTTTCTTGGGTTACAGTTAATTCAGCTCTGGTAAGTCAGTCCTTCCTCTATCTACCATCTCTCCTGTGCTCTGGTCTCCCATTCTCTTATAGGTTTATAACTTTTAACTTGATAACTTTCATAAATTTCACTTTTAAATTCTTTTACTGTAATTTCAGGGGAGTGTCTTTGGGGGTGGGGAGAGAGACTGATTACACGCATATGTTCAAGCCTCTTTAACTGTCTTTAGCTCCTCTTCTTCATTGGTTCCTCATCAGCATTTTGAAAAATTTTATTTTATTTCAGTAAGAATCCTTAGCATAAAATCTACCTTCTTTACACAGCTTTTAGGTGTGTAATATTTTACTGACTATAAATTGTAGGTATTTAAGCATTCTCAAATCTCTCCAATATTAAGAAAAACAGGACTACTAAAAACTTTGCCCTTGATTCCATGTCTCCTTTCACCCACTCAAATGTCCCAAACACCTTCACTGTTTTACTGCTATGCTTATTATTGGACAAGCACCTTCTTTGTGATGTATAGCAAGAAGTCTTTCAAAGCATGTTGACATTTTAGTTACTTTGCACTGTCTCTAATATTTGACCACATTTAGCCACAAACGAAGAGCCTGTTTTGCCTATCTGCAAATAGTTCTATTTTTAAATGTGAACTACAAGACCTTGTTGGATTCTATATTCCCAGCTGGAAAAAAACTCAAAAGAAATCAGAAGTTATGTGTAGTCTCTTGATAAAGAACCACCATGTGGAGAAAAAAATTGTTTTGAGCTCAGAAGGAAAAAAGGAGAGGTGTTATGATGAATTGCTTTCCATTTTACTGGTCTGAATAGATATTACTCTATTTCTACTATATCTGCGTCTCTGCCCAAAAAGGAACTCGTATTTTGTAACCGAAAAATGATCTCTTCCCAAACAAAAATGATTTCCCCACAAATACTCCAAGCCAGGGGGAGGAAAGGACAGACATCCCTTTATCTGTCTTTCCTCCAGAAAGACCCAGCAGCAAATCACAGGTGAGTCCGGATAGGGTTTGCAGGGATGGGAGTCCTCCACAACAAAAAGCACAAGTAAGGAAAAAGTTCCAAGACAAAGACACTGCCCAATATAACCAAAGTCCTGGTATGGCAGTGTCCTGGTATAACCAGAGTTCTGGACAGTGACTCTGAGAAAAGTAAACCTCCATCTCTACAAGTCTGGCGATTGTCACATCAACCAGCTTTCACTTGTATCTACATGTTAGAGAGTCCAGAGTTCACCCATCCTTCCCTCTCCCCGCTCATTCCCACCATCTACCTATCCACATCCCCTCCAATGACGGCAGGAAATCCCACACCCAGTCGATACTGTATGTCCTGCACAGACTATGACTGATTTATTACCTCAAATATTCATATTGTTCCTTCCATCCTTTTCTTCAAAATCCAGTTAACTGTATGAAATTATATGGTAACAATCTTCCTGACTGAGTACACTGGACTTAGTCATTCCTTGTGTTTAAGTGAAGATGAGTAAATAAGTAGCTAACTCAATGTGTACTGTGGCTGACTTTTTCTATTATCGGCCACTTAATTTTCCATAATCACAACAACTATGGACCTTAACCTGTAACATCATGTGACATATGTGTTTCCTGTGACTAGACTCCTCCACCTCCTTCATTTACCTACCTAACTCCTATTTGGCTTCTCATATAGCTCACACACCACCTGTTCCAACAAGCTTTCCAATCACACTCATAACCAATATCTCACAATAATCCTCTTACAAAACTAGGTGTCCCCATTCTGGGTTCCAAAATCATGCCCTTCATATTAACCTCAGGCATAATCACACAGTACTACTTGTTTATGAGACTCTTCTCCCCACCTCGTCTTTACATTCCTCAAAGGCAAGGAGTGCCATTCATCTTTATGTTCCAGTTCATAGCACAGTGTCTGGTATTTGGTAGACATTTTTTAAATGTGTGTGAAATGAGTGAATACATGTATGAATAAATGCATGACATCTAGACTTAGAAACAGAACTACCGAGATGGGTCTTTAGAAATCATTTAGTTCACCCTACTTTACTCCCTAAGTAAAGTACTTCCTAAGAATTGTGCCAAGATGTTAAAACAAGGAAATCATTATCTACGTCCAGTAAAACATAATCATAATCATAATGAAAATATGATTAAACAAAAACCTTACCGGCAGAGTTCCAGGCAGAGAGGCATCAAAAAAAGATACCAAAGAATTTGGAGGTGCTGCAAAGTGGACTTGAGATCCAGAGAAGAGTTTAGAGTTAGAGGCGATCTGGGCATGAATTTCCAAACCTACCACAGCTTCCCATTTGTGTTCACTGAAGAGAAAAAAATAACGGTTAAGAAGTAGTTAGATCCGCAACTATGCATGAATTCTACAACCTTAAACCACACATATTAATGTTATATTTGTTTTTAACTTTTTAAAATTTTAGATCCTTACATTTAAAAATGTCATACTGTATTGATGACTGAATCAAAACCAATCCATAGTGAACATCTACAAGACCAACAAAATAAAATACATTTACAACATGGCATAAGGAAAGCTCATTGTACAGAGGAAGGTGATTAAGAAACAATTTGGTGTCCTGAAACAATTTAGAAATGGGTATCACGTGACATCTGCTTGGCTGACTTCAGTGAAAAGCAGCATTTTCTATATTAACTGTCCTTTCCTAATTAATAACTCAGTAAATGAAAGCTGATCTTGTAAACATTTTTAGAATTAACATAAACATCATGCTTCTACTTCTAGAGAAATAATGGTAAATAGTTGTATATCATATTTAAAAAAGGAAGAGAAATTCTCCATCATGCTTTAAATGCATTTTATAACAATGGCTTGCAAGTAAAATGGTCAGAGTGACACAGATATAATAGATCATCACTAAATCATACTCTTCCTGGGAATTTTGTGGAAATGAAAATATTGAACCATAAGATGTGGCTTTTTTTTTTTTTCAATTCCCCAGATACAGTTTCAGGTTCCTGTTTGTTTATGCTTGGTTGCTAACAAATCTAAGAAGCTGTTAAATGCTATAATAATCTCTATCTGGCCACTCCTATTCTACTGGCTCTATATGAACATTCCATACACAGATGTCCCCAGGTTCTTGTAAGTATGCTTAGTCCTTCTGAAACCATATATCCTAGACAAAGCATGTTTACACATACTCCCCCCATGCTTTGTTCCTATTCTGCTTTTCTCTCAAGCAAGTTCCTATATCATCTAGGTTTTTGTTACATGTATTGAGTTTTGTTCCAATCATTTAAACACAAGTCCTCTATCTATAGTACTCCGAGAAGATTAATTCCTTCCTTCTAAAGTTTGGAAGCACCACCTGCAATTGAGAGGAATTAAATGAAAAACTCATCAGAAATTCTGCATCTGCTAAAACATTACTCAAAAGGTTTTTTTTTTTTTTTGCAGTTTTATTACATGAGAGAAAAAAAACCCTTTCCATTTACAGTCAGACGACCTAATTTATAAAAGTAATAGAAGTTGAATGTTTCTGGACATTTTCCTTCTGTTGCTCCAACAGAAAAGCAAAAATAATGCCAACTTAACTATCTCAAAGGATATAGTGATTACTTAACACGTGCCTTCTGTTTCTGTATTTAAAAAGAAACTACTTAGGTCTTATAAAGTATCAACAGCTGTTCCGAGTATATCTAACAAAATAAGCAAAACTCTCTAATCAGAGGGAAGATTTCTTCCTCTAGCTGCATCTTCCTAGGTCTACACACACGTTCTACATTAAACACCTCCACAGATAGGTGGGGTTTTTTGACAATATTAAGCCAACACCATCCAGAGGTTATAGGTAAAGGATCGCTCTCGACTTTTAAACACTGCTCTCCCACAGCAGCGCTAAATAAATGTCAGTTAAATAAGATCCCGCTTATTGTCACCGACCCCACTGCTAGTGCCTTTAGGAGACTGAATCCACTCTTGTGCGTGTGCAGTGTTACATTCAAGAACACATCTGCGATTTTACACTCGCGAATTCCTCAAATGTGCCTATTTGATCATTTAGTGTGGAGGCGGGGCTGACAGAGGGCTAGTTTCGTGCTTTCATTTAGGATTCAAGGCTGCAAGTTATAGCCCAACACCCCCCGCCCATCACAACTTCTAGAAAGAAGCCAGGCTGTAGGGGCCACCACCTCCCCAGTCCGGCACTTCCACCTCACACTTAAGCGGGCAGTAGTGAAATAGTATACCCTTTCCTTGACTTCTGGGCCGTGATGTGGGGCTGCTGAGCCACGAAGCTTTGTCCCCTTTTCCCGCTGGACGTGAACCCAGTCGCGGCCCCTCTTCCGTGTCGAGAACCGCCGTCAATGCAGGCTAAAGCCCAATGCCTTCCAAGGCAGCACCCGCGCAGCATGGGCGCCGCCATTGCCCCTCCAGAGTCCTTGTCAGGTGACACAGCCTCCCTCTGCCGCGAGGCTCTCTGGGAAGCGTAGTTCTAGAAATGGATAAGACTTCTTAGGCTCACACCGGAAGACTACTATTCCCAGTGAGCATCGCTACTCGAAGGCTGCCGGAACCCTGACGGGGAGGGGAGGGAAGGAGAAATAGAGGAGAGGGTGGGAGGGTTTCTGGGTCGGGAGGTGTGACTCCTCCTAGCGGGAAGTTGGAGAGGTTTGTGGCTGGGAGCGTGTAGATGAGTTTGAATGAGAGCAGGTGGTGCCGGAGATCCAAAGGTAAGAAACCTGGCCAGGATTTTATACCTCAGCTAACCTTATAACAGCTGAAGAAAATGAACTTGACATCTCTGCGAAGACTTCCTAAGGTTCCAAATCCACTCAGTTATTTTCTGTTTACTCTGCCCCTTCAGACACTAATTTTTGCATTAATGCCGCAAATATTTGCATGCCTGCTATATGCCAGGCACAGTTCTTAGGCACTGAAGATAAAGGAGTGAGCAAGACATTTACGGCCACTGTTTTCCTGGAACTTACATTATTGGGAGAGGAGATCTACAGAAAAGTTAACAAAACTAGGACACTTTCATGTAGGTAATAAGTGCTGTATTTAAGTAAAGGTGCTTAATTTTTTTTTTTTGTGCTTTGAAACGCAAACCCTTTCTGAAACTCTCACTGATTCTTGTATTTGAGCACGCAATTTAGAAAAGTCATTCATCCATTCTCTATTATATCACCCTAGTTTAATTCTCCACATAGTGCTTATGACTGGCGTTTATCTTCTGTCTCCACAAGCTCCTTGAGAATGGAGAATTTGTCTGTCTTCTTCAACAAAGTGTTATCAGAGTACAAAGTAGGCCCCTTAAAAAGATTTGTTCAGTGAAGTAGTGCAGTGTGGAGAATGTGTTTGACAAAAATGGAGTGGATGCCCTTTGCAGTAGTAGTTCAGGAGGGAGATGATGAAACAGGGTGGTGGTGGAGGCAATGAGAGATTGACCTATATGAGATAGATTTAGGAGGTAAGACTGAAGGACTTGGTGACGGATTAGAAATGATGGTGCTAGAATAGGTGGGGTCAAGTAACTCCTGAATTTCTGGCTTGTGAAAATGGACAGCTGGTGGAGTTATTCACTGAGATAAAGAAACTAGAAAAGAAATAGGTTTGCAGGAAAATAGAAATTTGGTTGCCTTGGAGACATACAAGAGGAGAAGTCAAGTAGGCATCATGGAGGCCTGACTTTGAGTATGGAGCAGGGAAAAAGCTGCATACTCTGCATACCTCCCACTGGTAGATTTTCAATTACGGATCAATAACCTATTGATTAGAAGCTGTAACCTATGATCTATTTCCATCAATACCTTTGTACAATGATGATAGTTCATGCAGCTTAATCCCTCCATGGAGGCGATTTTAGTCATTCTCTTCAAAATGTCATTATTTACTTTTTTCCATCTTTTCTGTTTTTTCATCCACTATCACTGATCCAAATTGCTACAACAGAAGTATTTATTCATGACCGAAGTGAAAATGAGAGAAATGACAGAGACCACAAAGTAGAGGTGTAGATTTGTTCCAAAATTTCTTGCTAATTATTGACCTTTCTATCAGGTTCAGATCACTCATCCGATTCAGTAGTATCTCTCTTCTGAATTTACATACTGCCCACCTTTTCTTTAGGTAAGTTTGTTTTCTCTTCCTCATTTAGTGCCTCAGATTTTTCTCACCCAGCCTGAGCTTCAAGATGGTTGGTTCTGATCACAGCATGGTTCCATTTTGTGATAGGACTGCAGAGGAAGGGGAATCTCATATCTCAGAAGTGAGCATGGGCATCTTTTAGCAAGGGGTGCGGGATCCTTGCTACCTTACCACTGGTAATGAGCATACTTAGGCAATTCATTTCCTAACATGAAGTGTTGGGCATGTTTTGAAAAGTACCATAACAGAGAGCGGCACACCTAGGGAAAATCCTCATTTTATGGGCAACATCCACATCTTTGTTTAGGAAGCAGTATTATGCAGTGATAGCCTATCACTTCAGAGTTTCCTACCCTACCGCTAGAGGGAGAGAAAATCCTCTGCATGTAAGTGAATTTGATTCCTTTCACAAAGAAACCTTAGAGTCTGATGCATATTATGTAACCCTTTCAAAATCCTACAAGAGTGAATGGTTCCCTTCTCCCCCAAGATTATGTGTCATTTCCAGAAATGCCCATTTGTTTCCTCATCCATGGTCTGGTGTCTAGGAGGGCACTGTTTTCCAAGCACCCCTCCTGTTCGATGCTTCTAAGTTAGCAGATCCTCCCACCCAGCCACCTACCATGGGACCATTTCTCACCTTCCTCCTGCATGCCAAGTCTGCTATCTGTCAGAACTCTTACTGACAGCACTCTAGCAGAGAGAGCTATTTTGGTTCCACCAAAAAGGTGGCTGTCATCTGGAAGACAGAGATTTTCATTTTCAAGAAGCTCCGAAGGTAGCAGGACAGGGTTTCCAGCAAAAACATTTTCATAGGGAGAGTTTCTAGCGCTTATTTTATTCACATAATTGACACAGTACAAATAAATTTAGAACAAGTTTTTAAAAAGATGTGTAAGCCAGAGCAGGATTTTGAGTTGTTACTTATAAATGGCAATAGTTAGAAAGTGTGTCTAAAATAACATGCTTGGTTTTGTTGAGTATTCTTCAGAGAGGCTTTGAATGTCAGCATTGGATTGGACTGGCTTACCCCTGGGTTTGACTCAAAATCTCTAGGTATCGGTATAAACATATTGATTTTTAAACACAAATCAGCACCCCCAAATCTAAGTTGTGTTTGATTATAATCATCCCCTTCTCATCCTTTTATTGGCTTGGGATGGGGGAAATGATGTGAAAACATGGTATCCTAGGATTTATGACTTCATCGCTAATGTGGGTGCAATGTGAGAGAATGGTGCAGGTGGTTCTTTTTAGAACCACTTGTATTATTTTTCATAATGAAGTAAATGATTTTAATGGAAACATTAAAATTCCAAGTAAAATTTAAAGGAGATAGTTTCCACTATTTACTTTAATGATTTATCACAGCAATGTATTCAAAATGTCTTTGTATATAACTTTGAAACTTAAAATTGTGTTAACCAATCTATTCTTTGATAACTACTTTTTCCTGTGGAAACAAAATAGTGCTTTAAAGATGCTTAGCAGACTGATAAACAAAATGCCCCTTGTTGTTTAATGGAGCTGGATGTAGTATTTCTTGACATAGTTGTGAATTTAGTTCCTCTTGGGACTATTAGTTTCTATCTGTTCTATGGCTGTAGTCCCCAGCCTGCTGTCTTAAATTTTATGCTATGTGGTAAGGAGGAAGGGTAGCTAGGTAAGTATAAATTCTCTAAGAAAAAAAAAGTCAATAATGTACATAAAATAGAAAATGACAGCACTATCTTCATGTAAGAAGAACATTGACACTAGAAGGAAGTCCTGTTTTTGAAAAAGCATTCTGAAAATGTAAGCTTCCTTCTTAGAAAAACTATATTTTAAGATCCAGTTAAGTGTCATTAGGGGAAGAAGAAAGACAGGGAATAGGTGCGTGCTAGACAATTGGGAGAACAGGATTCATTTCCTTTTATTTTACCATTAAATCTTGATTCTGATAAAATACTGATGTGAAGGGAACAATTGCTTTCTCTAGAAGATTGCTTCGGGGCAAAGAAATCTATAACTTTTTCTTCCTTTCTAAGGCAGGGAAATAGAACACCCTGTCCAATGTCTTTGTGGAGATGAAATGCCATCTGGGGAAGATGAGTCTAGTTCATTTCTGCTATTAGGCTTGCTGGCCCATAAACTGTAATCTGT